>NC_139762.1:450353-620789 GCF_965231275.1 Zosterops lateralis
AGGGCAGGAGGGGTCACAGTGGGAAGGGGTGATGGGGAGGGATGTCCTGGCAGGGAAGGGTGGTTGTGGCAGGGAGGGGTGTCACATGGGGAAGGGGTGTCACAGTGGGAAGGGGTGTCACGGCAGGGCAGGGTGGCTGTGGCAGGGCAGGGCTGTCCCAGCGAGCAGGGCTGTGCTGACCGGGATGTCACCCCGTGTCCCCGTGTCCCCTGCCCTGCCCCAGGCCGGCGCTGAGCGAGTCCCGGCTGTGCACCCTGAGCCGCTCGGCGCTGCTGGCAGAGGTGGCCTCGGCCGAGATGAGCCTTCACGCCATTTACCTGCACCAGGTGTGTCCCCTGCGGCCCCCGGGGTCCCCCTGCCCGCAGCACCCCGGGACACGGGTCCCTTGGGGTCCCCTGGTGTCCCCGTGCCCATGAGAGTGTCACTGTCACTGTCTGCTGGGAGTCCTGCCTGGCCCTGTCCCCTGTCCCTTGTCCCCTGTCCCCGTCCCCTGTCCCCTGTCCCCTGTCCCCCATCCCCTGTCCCCCATCCCCTGTCCCTCTCCCCTGTCCCCTGTCCCCGTCCCCTGTCCCTGTCCCTTGTCCCCAATGCCATTCCAGGCTGCCCCTGCCCCACTGTGCGACCCCCACCCACCATTCTTGGCCACCACCATTGAGGCTGCTGGGGATGAGCCACCACAGCTGGTGTCACCCTATCCCCCCTTCTGCCACCCCTTTGGGGCTGGGGACTGTCCCGGGCTGGGGGACCCCTGCCCTGCTGCCCCGTGGGGTCAGGGGTGGTGGGAGGCTGATGGGGAGGGGGCTCTGAGTGCCAGTTTGGGGGGGCTCTGCAGTGCTGGGGGGCTCTAACAGCACTATGGGGGCTCTGGCAGCACTATGGGGGCTGTGAGTGCCTTTGGGGTTATTCTGAGGATTAATTGCCATAGGGAGCCAGGCTGATGGGGAGGGGGCTCCCAGTGCCAGCATGGGGGGCTCTGAGTGCCAGTTTGGGGGGGCTCTGCAGTGCTGGGGGCGCTCTAACAGCACTATGGGGGCTGTGAGTGCCTTTGGGGTTGTTCTGAGGATTAATTGGGGCTCTCTGCTATTCCCTGTCTCCCCCCCGCAGCTCCACCAGCAGCAGCAGCAGCAGCCGCAGGGTCCCGTCCCCCAGCCCGGGGGCCCTTGGGTGACTATGGGGGCACCCAAACACCCCTTTGTGACCACAGGTGAGCACCGGGCCTGGGGGGTGTCCTGGGGGGCTGTGGGGACACCGCTGACACCCCCCAGCACAGGACAGGGGGGATCTGCAGGTCCTGACCCCCTTGTGCCCCCCAGGCTCGGCCGCACGGGCCTCGCAGCTGCGGGAGATGCCCCTGGGCGGGTGGGCCGAGGAGGAGGAGGAGGAGGAGGAGGAGGAGGAAGAGGAGACCATGACGTAGCCGGACCCGGTTCTGGTGGGTGGGGACACGGGGGGGAGTGGGGACCCCCGGGACTGGGACAGGGAAACCCTCGGGGATGGGGGACATGGTGACCCCCGGGGGTGAGGATACAGGGACCCCCAGGGCTGAGGGCACAGAGACCCCCGGGGCTGGGGATACAGGGACCCCCAGGGCTGGGGGCACAGAGACCGCCGGGGCTGGGGATACAGGGACTGCTGGGCTGGGGGTACAGAGACCCCCGGGGCTGGGGCACAGAGACCCCCGGGGCTGGGGATACAGGGACCCCCGGGCTGGGGATACAGGGACTGCTGGGCTGGGGGTACAGAGACCCCCGGGGCTGGGGCACAGAGACCCCCAGGGCTGAGGTTCAGTGGGGTCTGGCTGCCCACCTGTGCCGGGGTCCCCAGTTTCTGGGGTGCCCAGTGTTGGGGTCCCCAAGTTCCAGGATCTTCACTCCGGGGTCCCCACTCTGTGGTCCCCTCTCTGGGGTCCCCACTCTGTGGTCCCCTCTCTGTGGTCCCCTCTCTGGGGTCCCCACTGCTGGGTCCCCACTGACACCCCGTTCCCCCCGCAGGGTCCTGGTTGTGCCGAGACCCCCCGGAGGTTCCGGGGGAGCTGCCAAGGGCACAGTGGGGGGCTCGCCGTGCCCGCTGTGCTGCCAGGGGGGTCCTGTCGGTGGGACCCCCCTGTTCGGGGCACCCCTGCTGCCCCCACTGTGGTGCAGGGCGAAGGGTGCTGCCAGGGCCCCCCCCGGGGGCTGTTTTTGGGGGGTCCACAGGGCTGGAGTCCCCCGTGGTGCCCCGAGCACCAGCTGAAATAAAAGTTTACAACAGGGGCTGTGCCCTCTGCCTGTGCTGGGGGTCCTGGGGGGCCATGGGGGTGCCCCAGGGATGGGGGGTGACACTTTGGGGTGACACTGGGGACTGTGGGCAGGTGGCAGTGGTGGTGCTGCAGCCACACAGGTGGGAGCCACGGGACCACGGCCCCCTCCCACCATTTCCCACCCCTCAGAGCCACAGGCTGTGTCCTTTTGCCCCCTCATTTCTTTCCTTTTGCCCCCCATTTCTTTCCTTTTGCCCCCCATTTCCCACCCCAGAGTTGTCACCAAGCCTGTCCTTTTCTGTGCCACTCCCCTGTCCCCAATGCCACCGCCAGAACCAAACTGTCAGGCCGGGGGTATCAAAACTAAACTTTACTGGGGGGTGGCGGGACGGGGGGCACAGCCACAGGGTCCCCCGTGTCCCTGTGTCCCCGTGTCCCCCTCTCAGGGCCCCGGGGCGGGCGGGCGCCGCTCCTGCAGGGAGAAGGACTGGCTGCGGATGCGCAGGGCCACCTCCTGCGTGCGGAACGTCAGCCCGAAAATGTCCTCGTGGTAGCGGTTCTTGTCCTGGGGGACAGGCCTGGGTCAGCGCCAGGGCCGGGCTGGGGTCCCCTGGGGTGTCCCCTGGGGGCTGGGGACTGGGATATTGGGGTATTGGGATATTGGGATATCGGGATATTGGGATATCAGGATATCGGGATATTGGGATATTGGCCCGTGGTGTCCCCTGGGGACTGGGATATTGGGACATTGGGACATTGGGATATTGTGACATTGGGATATTGGGATATTGGCCCTTGGTGTCCCCTGGGGATTGGGATATTGGGATATTGGGATACTGGGATATTGGGATATTGGCCCTTGGTGTCCCCTGGGGATTGGGATATTGGGATATTGGGATACTGGGATATTGGGATACTGGGACATTGGGATATTGGGATATTGGGACATTGGGATATTGGCCCGTGGTGTCCCCTGGGGACTGAGATATTGGGATATTGGGATATTGGGATATTGGGATATTGGGATATTGGCCCATGGTGTGCTCTGGGGACTGGGACATTGGGATATTGGGATATTGGGATATTGGGATATTGGCCCGTGGTGTCCCCTGCGCGGTGTCCCCTGCGCGGTGTCCCCTGTGCTGTGTCCCCCCGTGGTGTCCCCTATGGTGTGTCCCCCGTGGTGTCTCCAGGCGCGTCCCCTGCGCTGTGTCCCCTGCGGTGTCCCCCCCCCTTACCCTCAGCTCGCTGATGACGTCCCCGGCCTGGCCCAGGGTCATGTCGCCCTCCTGGGCCAGGATGTGCTGCACGGTCTGCAGCACCTCGGTGGCCATGGTGACGTCCCCGCACACGTACATGTGTCCCCCGAGCTGGCAGAGCACCCGGTGCACCTCGGCCGCCAGCTGTGCCCGCAGCACGTCCTGCACGTAGGTCTGGGGACACACGGGGTGATGGCAGCCTGAACACCCCCCCTCCCCCCAAACCTGTCCCCAGGTCCCCATCCCTGCCCTGACCCTTTGTGTGCTGTCCCTGTCCTTGTCGGTGTCCCCAGCCCTTCATCTCTGGTTTAGTGAGAGATCATCACTCCCTGTCCTCTCTTCTCCATTTCCATCCTCACCCTGTCCTTGTCCCCATCCCACCTCCCTCCCCAGCTCCGTGCCCATCCCAGGCTCTCTCCATCCCCATCCCAGTCCCCCCCATGTCACCCCTGTCCCTGTCCCACCTTGGGGGTCCCGGGCTGGCGGGAGAAGGCCGTGAGCACCTGGCTGAGGGCGCCCTGCTCCCGGGCCTGCTCCATCTCCTCGCGGTAAATGTGGTCCAGGGCGGAGGAGCGGCACCCGAACACCAGCACCATGGGGCCCAGGGGGCCGCCTGTGGGGACAGTGTCCTCGTGTCCCTGCACCCCATGTCCTACAGACCCGCTCACCCCTGTCCTGCAGCCCCCCTGTCCCCATATCCCCAGCCAACATCCCCATCCCCATGTCCCTCTATCCCCATATCCCCACATCCCAATCTCCATCCCCATATCCCCCCTTCCCCCTGTCCCCACATCCCCAGTCTCCATCCCTGTCCCCACGTCCCCTATCCCCCTGTCCCCATGTCCCCCTATCCCTCTGTCCCCACATCCCACCATCCCCATGTCCCCACGCCTCCAGTTTCCATCCCCGTCCCCATGTCCCCATATCCCCCCCGTCCTCACATCCCTAGTCTCCATCCCTGTTCCCCTTTCCCCTGTCCCCATGTCCCCATGTCCCCATATCCTCCCTTCCCCCTGTCCCCACATCCCCAGTTTCCATCCCTGTCCCCCTGTCCCCCGTCCCCATGTCCCCCCAACCCCTTGCTCATTGTCACCATGTCTCTTGTCCTGTGTCCCAGAGCTGCCACGTCCTTGTGTCCCTGTCCCCATGTCCCCATGTCCCCTCAGTGCCTCCCATCCCCGGGTCCCTGTCCTCGTGTCCTCCCAGCCACCTGTCCCCCTGTCCCCATGTCACCATTCCGCCATCCTCTTCTCCCTGGTGCCCCATGGCGCCTGTTGCCCTGCCCTGCCACGTGTCCCCTGTCCCCAGCCGTGTCCCCAGCCCTGTCCCCTGTCCCCAGCCCTGTCCCCAGCCGTGTCCCCAGCCATGTCCCTTGTCCCCATGTCCCCTGTCCCCAGCTGTGTCCCCTGTCCCCAGCCATGTCCCCAGCCATGTCCCTGTCCCCAGCCGTGTCCCTTGTCCCCATATCCCCTTGTCCCCAGCCGTGTCCCCAGCCATGTCCCCTGTCCCCATGTCCCCTGTCCCCAGCCATGTCCCTCATCCCCAGCCGTGTCCCTCATCTCCAGCCATGTCCTTGTCCCCATATCCCCTTGTCCCCAGCCGTGTCCTCTGTCCCCAGCCGTGTCCCCTGTCCCCAGCCATGTCCCCAGCCATGTCCCCTGTCCCCAGCCATGTCCCCCGTCCCCAGCCGTGTCCCCTGTCCTCAGCCGTGTCCCCATGTCCCCAGCCATGTCCCCAGCCGTGTCCCTGTCCCCAGCCCTGTCCCCAGCCATGTCCCTTGTCCCCATGTCCCCTTTTCCCCAGCCGTGTCCCCAGCCTGTCCCCAGCCATGTCCCTGTCCCCAGCCGTGTCCCCAGCCTGTCCCCAGCCATGCCCCCTGTCCCCATGTCCCCTGTCGCACCTCCGGCCCTGAGCAGGCTCAGCCGGTGCTGCCAGAAGCTGCGGAAGGGGGCGATGCCGGTGCCGGGCCCCACCAGGATACAGGGGGTGTCGGGGGTGGGCGGCAGCCGGAACGAGGGGGCCCTGCGGCATCGGGGGTCACTGGGGGGAGCTGGAGCCCGACCCCGGGGGGGGGGGGGAAATGGGGCGGGGGGAGCTTGGGGGTGTGTGGGGAGGGTAGGGGAGCAGTTGAGGACAGACAGGGAGGGCGGGCAGGGACAGGCAGGGGGACAGAGGGGACAGGGAGGGGACAGGGAGGGCGGGCAGGGGGACAAGACAGGCAGGGGACACAGGCAGGACAGGCAGGGGACACAGGACGGGCAGGGGGACAGGGAGAACGGGCAGGGGGACAGAGGGGACAGAGGCAGGGGGACAGGGGACAGAGAGGGGGACAGGCAGGGGACACAGGCAGGGGACACAGGACAAGCAGGGGACACAGACAGGAGGACAGGCAGGGGACAGAGGGGACAGACAGGGGGACAGGGAGGGGGACAGGGGGGACAGGGAGGGGAGAGGCAGGGGGACAGAGGGGACACGGAGGGTGGGTAGGGGACAGGGAGGGCGGGCAAGGGAACAGAGGGGACAGGCAGGGGGACAGACAGGGGACAGAGGGGACAGGGAGGGGACAGGGAGGGGACACAGACAGGGGACACAGGCAGGGGACACAGGCAGCAGGACAGGGGGACAGACAGGGGACACGGGCAGGGGGACACAGGACAGGCAGGGGACACAGACAAGGGACACAGGCAGGACAGGGAGGGGACACAGGACAGGCAGGGGGCAGGGGGACACAGGCAGGGTGACAGGGGACAGACAGGGGACACAGGACAGGCAGGGGGCAGGGGACACAGGCAGGAGGACAGACAGGGGACAGGCAGGGGACACAGGACAGGCAGGGGACACAGGCAGGGGACAGGCAGAGGACAGGCAGGGGGCACAGACAGGGGGACAGGGGACAGGCAGGGGACACAGACAGGGGACACAGGACAGGCAGGGGACAGGGGGACAGGCAGGGGACACAGACAGGGGACACAGACACAGGACAGGCAGAGGACAGGCAGGGGACACAGGCAGGGGACACAGGACAGGCAGGGGACACAGGCAGGGGACAGTGACCCTCACCCCCGGATGAAGGCCGGCACTGTGTCCCCCGGCTGCAGCCGCGCCAGCCACGTGGAGCACACGCCGTGGTGGAGGGGCCCCTGCCCGTCTGTGGGGACCGGGGGGGGGCGTGAGGCTGCGGGGGGTGGGACCCCCAAAGGCAGCCCCGAGCAGAGACCCCCGGGCAGGCCGGGCGGGTGGGGGGCCCTGGGGACACTGGGGACACTCTGGGAACCCTGGAGATGCCCTGGGGGTGCCCTGGAGCCCCCAATGATGCCCTGGAGCTCCTGGAGATGCCCCAGAGGTGCCCTGGAGCCCCTGGAGGTGCCCTGGAGCTCCTGGAGATGCCCCAGAGCTGCCCTGGAGCCCCTGAAGATGCCCTGGAGGTGCCCTGGAGGTGCCCTAGAACCCCTGAAGATGCCCGGAGCCCCTGGAGGTGCCCTGGAGCTCCTGAAGATGTTCTGGAGCCCCTGAACATGCCCTGGGGGGTGCTCTGGAGCCCATGAAGATGCTCTGGAGGTGCCCTGGAGCCCCTGAAGATGCCCTGAAGATGCCCTGGAGCCCCTGGAGATGCCCTGGAGCCCTTGGGGGTGCCCTGGAGCCCCTGGAGATGCCCTGGGGTTGCCCTGGAGCCCCTGGAGATGCCCTAGGGGTGCCCTGGAGCCCTTGGACGTGCCCTGGAGGTGCTCTGGAGCCCCTGAAGATGCCCTGGAGCTCCTGAAGATGCCCTGGAGCCCCTGGAGATGCTCTGAAGGTGTCTGGAGCCCCTGAAGATGCCCTGGAGCCTCTGGAGATGCCCTGGAGGGGCCCTGGAGCCCCTGAAGATGCCCTGGAACCCCTGAAGATCCTCCAGAGGTGTCCTGGAGCCCCTGGAGGTGCCTGGAGCCCCTGAAGATGCCCTGGAGATGCCCTGGAGCCCCTGGAGATGCTCCAGAGGTGCCTGGAACACCTGAAGATGCCCTGGAGCCCCTGAAGATGCTCTGGGGGTGCCCTGGAGCCCCTGGAGATGCCCTGAAGATGCCCTGGAGTCCCTAAAGATGTCCTGGAGCCCCTGAAGATGCTCTGAGGTGCTCTGGGGCCCCTGAAGATGCCCTGGAGCCCCTGGAGGTGCCCTGGAGCCCCTGGAGATGCCCTGGGGGTGCCCTGGAGCCCCTGGAGTGCCCCACCGTCCCCATCCCTGCCCAGCCCCGCTCACTCTCGCTGTGGTAGGTGACCACGGCCACGGTGAGGTGGATCTCTCCCGGGTGGGCGGCGGGCGCGGAGCTGATGGAGTAATAGCGGGGCTGGAGCAGCGGGAGCTGGGAGAGCAGCAGCGCGGCCGGCAGGGCCACCGAGGGGAACTCGGCCAGAACCTCGGGCAGCGTCGGGCAGCGGAACCACTTCCACTCCTCGTAGAGCCGCGCGTCCTGCGGGGACAGGGCTGGGACAGGGGGACCCCCACTGGGCCTACAGGGACCCCCAGGGACCCCACACTGGGCCTACAGGGACCCCCAGGGACCCCCACTGGGCCTACAGGGACCCCCAGGGACCCCACACTGGGCCTACAGGGACCCCACACTGGGCCTACAGGGACCACCAGGGACCCCACACTGGGCCTACAGGGACCCCCACTGGGCCTACAGGGACCCCACACTGGGCCTACAGGGACCCCCAGGGACCCCACACTGGGCCTACAGGGACCACCAGGGACCCCACACTGGGCCTACAGGGACCCCACACTGGGCCTACAGGGACCCCCACTGGGCCTACAGGGACCCCCACTGGGCCTACAGGGACCCCACACTGGGCCTACAGGGACCCCACACTGGGCCTACAGGGACCACCAGGGACCCCACACTGGGCCTACAGGGACCCCCACTGGGCCTACAGGGACCCCACACTGGGCCTACAGGGACCCCCAGGGACCCCACACTGGGCCTACAGGGACCCCACACTGGGCCTACAGGGACCCCCACTGGGCCTACAGGGACCCCCAGGGACCCCACACTGGGCCTACAGGGACCCCCACTGGGCCTACAGGGACCCCACACTGGGCCTACAGGGACCCCACACTGGGCCTACAGGGACCACCAGGGACCCCACACTGGGCCTACAGGGACCCCCACTGGGCCTACAGGAACCCCACACTGGGCCTACAGGGACCCCCACTGGGCCTACAGGGACCCCACACTGGGCCTACAGGGACCCCCAGGGACCCCCAGGGCGAGGGGAGCGGCCCCCAGGCCGGGGTGGGGGGTGGCAGCGCCCCGGTGTCCAGTGGGGCAGTGGGTCAGGGTCCCGGAGTCCCAGTGTCCCAGTCAGCACCCCAGTGTCCCTCTGTCCCAATAACCCAGTCAGCACCCCAGTGTCCCAGTGTCCCAGTGTCCCAGTCAGCACCCAGTGTCCTTGTCAACACCCCAATATCCCAGTCAGCACCCCAATATCCCAGTCAACACCTCAGTGTCCCAGTGTCCCAATATCCCAGTCAGCACCCCGGTGTCCCAATTGGCACCCCAGTGTCCCAGTCAGAACCCCAGTGTCCCAGTGTCCCAATCAGCACCCAGTGTCCTTGTCAACGTCCCAGTGTCCCAGCCAGCACCCCAGTATCCACTCAGCACCCCAATATCCCAGTCAGCACCTCAGTGTCCCAGTATCCAGCCAGCATCCCAATATCCCAATATCCCAGTCAGCATCCCAGTGTCCCACCCAGTGTCCCAGTCAGCACCCCATTGTCCCAGTATCCCAGTCAACACCTCAGTGTCCCAATCTGCACCCGAATATCCCAGTCAGCACCCCAATGTCCCAGTGTCCCAATCAGCACCCCAGTATCCCACTCAGTACCCTGGTGTCCCAATGTCCCAGTCAACACCCTAATATCTCAGCCAGCACCCCAGTGTCCCAGTCAGCACGCCAGTGTCTCAGTATCCCAGTCAGCACCCAATATCCCAGTCAGGACCCCAATATCCCAGTCAGGACCCCAATATCCCAGTCAGCACCCCAGTGTCCCAATACCCCACTCAGTACCCCACTGTCCCAGTGTCCCAGTCAGCACCCCAATACCCCAGCCAACACCCCAGTCCCCCCCCCCAACCTGGGCCAGGCGCTGGAGCCGCTCCCTCTCCTCGGGCTCCCGGGCCAGGGAGCTCAGGAGCTGCAGGAACTGCGGGCTGGGAGGGGCCGCCACGTCCAGGTAGAAGGTGAGAGCCTGGGCCAGGGTGCAGGGGGGCAGCCGGGCCTGCAGCACCCAGCGGGGCCCGGGGCTGGACCCGCCTGGGGAGGGGGATTGGGGGGCTCAGTCCCGGCCTGTGTCCTCCCCACGGTCATTCCTCTTCTCCTTCTTCCTCCTGCCCCCCTCCCCAAGTCCTGGCTTATTCCTCTTCCTCTGTCCCTTCCCATTACCTTTCCTCAGACCATTCCTCTTCTCCTGCCTCAGTTTCTTCCCTTTCCCCTTTCCTCTCCCCAGTCCTCACCCCCTCCCCATCATCCCCCGGTCCGTAGTGACGGGACCCCCTCGTGTCCCCCTCCGGTACCGCTGGGGTCTCCCCCCCAGTCCCCCCCCGTGTTCCCGGTACCGCTGGGGTCTCCTCCAATCCCCCAATCCCCCAATCCCCCAATCCCCCCCGTGTTCCCCAATCCCCCCAATCCCCCCCATATTCCCGGTACCGGCGGGGTCCCCCCAATCCTCCCGTGCACCCCCCAATCCCCCCAATCCCCCCGTGGCCCCCCAATCCCTCCGTGTCCCCCCAATCCCCCAATCCCCCCGTGTTCCCCTCAATCCCCCCGGTACCCCCCAATCCCCCCAATCCCCCCATATCCCCAGTACCCGCAGGGTCCCCCCAATCCCCCCAATCCCCCCGTGTCCCCCCAATCCCCCCGGTACCCGCGGGGTCCCCGTCGCGGCTCTCCAGCCCCAGGGGCTGCTCGGGGGGCGGGGGGTCCTCCACACGCTCCAGGACGCCCCTGACCAGCTCCTGGCGGTTGGCGGGGAACACGCCCAGGTGGTCCCCGGGCAGGTACCGCAGCCCCCCCTGCTCGGCACAGCCCACCCGGACCAGCAGCGTCTGCCGGCTGCGGGCGGGGGTCAGGGGAGAATGGGGGGTCTGGGGGGTCTGGGGGGGCTGGGGGGGCGAGGGGGTCTGGGAGGTCTTGGGGGGCGAGGGGCACAGCGGAGGAGAATAGGGGTCTGGGGGTCTTGGGGGGGCGAGGGGTCAGTGGAGGGGGAACGGGGGGTCTTGGGGGGCGAGGGGTCAGCGGGGAAAAGGGGGTCTGGGGGGTCTGGGGGGGGCGAGGGGTCACTGGGGGACTCGGGGGGTCTGGGGGGCGAGGGGTCAGCGGGGGGAACGGGGGGGTCTGGGGGGTCTCGAGGGAGTGAGGGGTCAGTGGGGTGAAGGAGGGGTCAGCGGGGAGAACGGGGGGTCTGGGGGGTCTGGGGTCTCGGGGGGGTGAGGGGTCAATGGGGTGAAGGAGGGGTCAGTGGGAGGGAGGAGGGGTCAGTGGGGTCAGTGGGGTGAGGGGGGGGTCAGTGGGGTGAAGGAGGGGTCAATGGAGGGGTCAATGGGGGGTCAGTGGGGGGCAATGTGGGGCACACACAGAATGGGGACACCGGGGTAAAGCAGTCCCGGGGGTCCCGGGGTTTGGGGTCTCCTGGGGGTGTGGAGGGGGACAGGACACCCCGGGGGTGGGTGGGGAGCCGAGGGGGGGGTTATCCCTGTGCAGGGCGGGGGTCTCACCTGGACTCCTCACTCTGCAGGTTCTCCACGGACAGCACCGAGCACGGGAACACCTGGCGCTTGTGCAGCTGCGACAGCCCTGGGGGGCACCGGGGGGGGGGTGGGGGTCAGGGGGGAATGAGGGCACCGGGGGGATCAGGGGGAACACGGGGGGCACGGGGGGGTCATGGGGGAACTGGGGACACGGGGGGGGGTCAGGGGGGACACGGGGGGCTGGGGACACACAGGGGACACAGGGGGCTGGGGGGACGCAGAGGGGCACAGGGAGGGCTGAGGGGACACGGGGGACACGAGGGAACACGGGGATACGTGTAGGGCTGGGGGGGTCATAGGGGGACTGGATGGAGGGGCTGGGGAGGAACAGGGGTTTGGGGGGACATGGAGGGGCACAGGGAGGGCTGGGGGACACGGGGGGCTGGGGGGACACACGGGGGGCTGGGGGGACACACGAGAGGCTGGGGGGACATGGGGGACACAAAGGGACAGGAGGATACCTGTAGGGCTGGGGGCTCATAGGGGGACTGGAGGGACTGGGGTTTGGGGGGACACGGAGGGCTGGGGGGGCTGGGGACACACGGGGGACACGGGGGGACACGGGGATACGTGTAGGGCTGGGGGGTCATAGGGGGACTGGATGGAGGGGCTGGGGAGGAACAGGGGTTTGGGGGGACATGGAAGGGGACAGGGGCTGGGGAATTATGAGGTGACAGGCTGGGGGGCACCGAAGGGTCCTGGGGAGGTCACAGGGGGCTGGAGCTGTCCCAGGGGGGGCTGGGGGGCACCGAGGGGTCCTGGGGAGGTCACAGGGGGCTGGAGCAGTCCCAGGGGGGGCTGGGGGGGCACCGAGGGGTCCTGGGGAGGTCACAGGGGGCTGGAGCAGCCCCAGATCTGTGGGATGCTCGGGGATCCCACAGGATGCTCAGGGTGCTCTGGGGTGTCTCGGGGAGCCACCAGTGACAGGTGGGGGGTCACACGGGGGGTCAGGGGGTCCCGCAGGGTTTGGGGGGGGTCCCGGAGGGGTCGGTACCCGCCAAGGTCTCGGTGGCCTGGGGCTGTGGCACCAGCCGGTGCCTCTGGCGCTTCCAGCCCTGGGGGGGGGCGAACAGCTCCTCGGCCCCCGCCGCCCCATCCCCCACGCAGAACGTCTCACAGGCGGCCTGGGGGCACAGGGGGGGCTGTGGGTGCCCATGGGGGGCTGTGGGTGCCCCCCAAGCTGGGTACCTGAACACCAGGTGTGCCAGGGGGGCTGTGGGTGCCCCCAACCCGGGTACCTGAACACCAGGTGTGCCGGGGGGGCAGAAGGGCTCCCCAGGGCCCCCCAGGCCGTACCTGGAACACCTGGCGTGCCCAGGTGCGGAACGACTCCTCCTGCGCGCACAGCTCGTCGCCCTCGCCCAGGGGCAGCACCCGCTCCCCGCCCAGCTCCTCCAGCCGCGTGTCCACGGCCCGGGCGAAGGCACAGAAATGGGGGTACGCCCGGGACCCCAGCCCGAACACCGCGAACCTGGGGGGAGAGGGGGCCCAGAGTTGTGGGGGTACAACCGGGACCCCAACCCAAACACTGCAAACCTGGGGGGAGAGTGGGGGGAGAGGGGGCCCAGGGATGTGGGGTATCCCCAGGACCCCAACCCGAACACTGTGAACTGGGAGGTGAGGGTGCCCAGGGATGGGGGGCTACACCCGGGACCCCAACCTGAACACTGCAAACCTGGGGGAGAGTGAGGGGAGAGGGGGCCCAGAGTTGTGGAGGTATCCCCTGGACCCCAACCTGAACACTGTGAACCTGGGGGGAGAGTAAGGGGTGAGGGGGCCCAGGAATATGGGGGTATCCCCAGGACCCCAACCCAAACACTGACAAACTGGGGGGAGAGGGCACCCAGGGATATGGGGGTACACCTGGGACCCCAACCTGAACACTGCAACCTGTGGGGAGAGTGAGGGGAGAGGGAGCCCAGGGATGTAGGAGTATCCCCGGGACCCCAACCCAAACACCAACAGCCTGGCTGGGGATGTGCTGGGGATGCACTGGGGGGGATCCTCCCCAAAGTCAGAGGGGTCAGGCCATTTTCAGGCCATTACATGAAGGGGGTGACAGTTGGGGACCCCGTGGGCAGCTCCTGCCCCCACCCCACACCCGCAGGGCAGGCAGGGCTGGAGCTGCCAGGGCTGGGGTGGTCCTTGTACAGGGCACCCCAAACCCCAGCAGGGCAGTGTGAGGGGCAAGGACCCCCTCCCTGCTCCTGTGGCCATGGCCATGCCTCCCTGTGGCCTGGGGGCTGCGGGACCCCCAACATGCCCAGGCTGAAACCCCATCCCCATCCCATCCCATCCCATCCCCATCCCATCCCCGGCTCCATCCCATCCCCATCCCCTCCCCACCCATCCCATCCCCATCCCCATCCCATCCCCACCCCATCCCCATCCCATCCCCATCCCCATCCCCATCCCATCCCCATCCCCATCCCCATCCCATCCATCCATCCCATCCCATCCCATCCCCACCCCATCCCCATCCCATCCCATCCCCATCCCATCCCCATCCCATCCCCATCCCCATCCCCATCCCCATCCCATCCCATCCCATCCCATCCCCACCCCATCCCCATCCCCATCCCATCCCATCCCCACCCCATCCCCATCCCATCCCCATCCCCATCCCCATCCCATCCCCATCCCCATCCCCATCCCATCCCATCCCCATCCCCATCCCATCCCCACCCCATCCCCATCCCATCCCCATCCCCATCCCCATCCCATCCCCATCCCCATCCCCATCCCCATCCCATCCCCATCCCCATCCCCATCCCCACCCCATCCCCATCCCATCCCATCCCCATCCCATCCCATCCCCATCCCCATCCCATCCCCATCCCATCCCCATCCCATCCCCATCCCCATCCCACCCCATCCCCATCCCATCCCCATCCCATCCCCATCCCCATCCCATCCCATCCCCATCCCCATCCCATCCCATCCCCATCCCATCCCATTCCCCATCCCCATCCCATCCCCATCCCATCCCCATCCCATCCCATCCCATCCCATCCCCATCCCATCCCCATCCCATCCCCATCCCATCCCCAATCCCATCCCACCCCATCCCGTGGCCCCGTTACCTCAGGGCTCCCAGGGTTTCCTGCACTGTCTGTGTTGCTCAGCTGCCGCCGCTTCTTCTTCCAGGAGGACACGAGCTGGTCGGACTGGGAGACGCTGTTGAACCGCAGCTTGTAGCTCCTGGGGCATTGGAAGAGTCAGGGGGGATCCTGCCCCAGCCCCAGCCCCAGCAGGGACCCCCAGGGACCCCTCGGGGTGCTCACATGGGCGGCTCCGCCTGGGAGGTGCCGGTGTAGGGCGATGTCATCTCCATCAGGGCCTTGGAGAAGCTCTGCGGGGAGCAGGATGTCACCCCCACATCCCATCCTCATCCCATCTCAGTCCCCAATCCCATCCCATGGCATCCCATCCCACCTCATCCCATCCCATCCCATCCCATCATCATCCTCCCCTTATCCCCATCCCTATCACATCCTCACCCCATCCCATCATCATCCTCCCCTTATCCCCATCCCCATCCCATCTCATCCCATCCATCCCATCCCATCCCATCCCATCCCATCCCATCCATCCCATCCCTACCTCGGCACATTCCGGAGGGTCCCCGTTCCCAAATGTGCTGGTGACCACCAAGACCAGGGTCTCGTGCTCCAGGGCCACCACGTCGTACTCATCCATGCACAGCACCTTCGTGGGAACGCCAGGATTAGGGTCATCCCCACAGGGAACTGCCCCACGGAACTGCCCCATGGAACTGCCCCACAGAACTGCCCCATGGAATGGCCCCCTGGAACTGCCCCACGGAACTGCCCCATGGAACTGCCCCACGGAACTGCCCCATGGAATGGCCCCCTGGAACTGCCCCATGGAACTGCCCCAGGGAACTGCCCCACGGAGCTGCCCCATGGAACTGCCCCATGGAATTGCCCCATGGAACTGCCCCACGGAGCTGCCCCATGGAATGGCCTCATGGAACTGCCCCATGGAACTGCCCCACGGAACTGCCCCATGGAATTGCCCCATGGAACTGCCCCACGGAACTGCCCCACAGGGAACTGCCCCATGGAACTGACCCAGGGAACTGCCCCATGGAACTGCCCCACGGAGCTGCCCCATGGAACTGCCCCATGGAACTGCCCCATGGAACGGCCCCATGGAACTGCCCCAAGGAATTGCCCCATGGAACTGCCCCAAGGAATTGCCCCCTGGAACTGCCCCATGGAATTGCCCCATGGAACGGCCCCATGGAATTGCCCCATGGAACGGCCCCATGGAATTGCCCCATGGAATTGCCCCATGGAACTGCCCCATGGAACTGCCCCATGGAATGGCCCCATGGAACTGCCCCAGGTGTCTCCCCTCACCCAAAGGTGCCATAGGGGATTTTTTGGCCCTTGGGGGGAGGTGGGTGAGGGGAGCTGCCCCATTCTCCCCCTTTCCCCCCAGACCTTGGGGTCGAAGGCCCGTCGGAAGAGCTGGCACAGGTTCCAGGCGTAGGTCCGCGATTTCCCGGTCTCGGTGCCGTAGAGGATGGTGGCCTTGACCCGCCGGGCCATCACGTGCCCCATGAGCTTGGCCGAGATCTTGACGGCGCTGTGGGATCCCCAGGGTCACCATGGGGTTCCCAGGGATCCCAGAACTCCCATGGGATCCCCAGGGTCACCATGGGGTCACCATGGGGTTCCCAGGGATCCCAGAACTCCCATGGGGTTCCCAGGGTCACCATGGGGTCAGTGGGGATTCCCAGGGATCCCAGAACTCCCCAGGATCGTGGGGTTCACCTACTTGGCCACTTCCTTGAAGGTTTTTCTCCGGGTGACTGTGGTGCCTTTGGACACGTAAACCTTCCAGGCGTCCGGCTGTGGGGCAGAACGGGGCAGTTGTGGGGCAGAGGGGCCATGGGGGGCAGCTGTGGGGCAGGGGGGCCATGGGGGGCAGCTGTGGGGCAGAGGGGCTATGGGGGGCAGCTGTGGGGCAGAGGGGTTGGGGTCTGTGGGATTATGGAGCAGAGGGGTTGGGGAGTGGGGGGGTTTGGCTGTGGGGCAGAGGGATTGGGGTCTGTGGGGCTGGACCCACCTGGAATGTGAACTGGGGGTCATGGGGAGCCCTGGGGGTCATGTGGGCTCAGGGGGGGCTGGAAGACTCCCAAAGGGGCTGAGGGAGAGGGGAGCACCCTCAGCTGGTCCCAGGGGATGCCCAGGGGCTGCTGTGAGGTGTCCTGGGGGCATCTGTGGGGTGTCCTGGGGGCATCTGTGGGGTGTCCCGGGGGCAGCTGTGGGGTGTCCTGGGGGCTGCTGTGGGGTGTCCTGGGGGCAGCTGTGGGGTGTCCTGGGGGCTGCTGTGGGGTGTCCCGGGGGCAGCTGTGGGGTGTCCCGGGGGCTGCTGTGGGGTGTCCCGGGGGCAGCTGTGGGGTGATGCCAGTGGAGGGTGATGCAGAGGGTTGGGGGTCCCACAGGGATCAGCGATGCTCAGGGTGGTCCCAGAAAGTTCTGGGGGGCCCGGGGGGGTCAGTGCCAGCTGACTGAGGGTCTCAGTGACCCCCTGGGACAGGGGGCAGAGGGGCTGGGGAGCCATGGGGCAGGACCTGTGGGTCCAACCCCACACCTGGCAGCAGAAGGGGGCTGTGGGGCAGGATCCGTGGGTCCTGACAGGGGCTGTGGGGCAGGATCTGTGGGTCCTGATGGGGGCTGTGGGGCAGGATCAGTGGGGCGGGGACCACACCTGGTAGCGGAAGGTGGGGCTCAGGTGGTAGTTGACCATCTCCTGGTGGAAGACGGGGGTGAGGCTGCCTGAGAGGGGGGGCACGATCCAGGCCCAGTCGGCCGGACACCCCCCCCGGGCCCGCCCCTCTGCCGCCAGGTGCTTCATGAAGGACTCGGTGGCCGCGTGGTGGTCCACGATGGTCACCTGGGCCACCTGCGGGGACAGGGAGAACTTGGGCCACCTGCGGGGATGGGGGGCACAGGGATGTGGGGGTTCTATGGCCCGGCAGTGGGGGGATTCCAGCACTGGGGGTCCCGGCACCGGGGGTCCTGGCACTGGGAGTGTCCCTGTAGGGGGGTCCCAGCAGGGGGGTCCCAGCACTGGGGGTCCTGACACTGGGAGTGTCCCAACAGGGGGGTCCCAGCAGTGTGGGGGTCCCAGCAGTGTGGGGGTCCTGACACTGGGGGTCTGTCAGAGTCTGTCCGAGGATGTGTTATGCCCCACAACTGTCCCCGATGGTTGAAGACCAAGACCCCAAAGAGACTGGAGAGAGCCCCTGGCCTGGCTGAGGTGGGGCCTTGCCGAGGACTGATACGCATCTCCACGAGAATGGAATGCAAGAACAATAGCAGCTCGTTACAGTGGACTGAGCTGACTATACTGACCGTGCTAGAAGGGCACAGCTTGCCGCTTGTTCCTGAGCACCCAACTTTGACGCAGGTGCCTGCACTGGCCCAGTGCCCTCTTTGGCTCCATTCCACTCGCCTTGGTCCTTTTCCTGACCAGCCTATAAAGACTCTGCGGATCCCGTGCACCCTTTGTGATCACCCCACTGGAGAAGATCCCGTCCATGGGCATCTCTACGTCTTGAGGACCTCCGATTCTCCACGTGGTAGCTATAATCCCCCTTCCCCTCTTTCTCTATCTTTCTCACTATTCTCTATTTTCTCTCCCCACTCTCGCATTGTGGGCACTAAATAAAAGTGCATTTTTTGTTTAAGCAAACTGGTTTGTCCCCTGTTGTGTCTTTTGCGCTTTGAGATCCCCAAAACCAACCATCGGGTTCCCCGCATATGTTTGCGGACCCTGACAGGGTCCTGGCACTGAGCGTGTCCCTGCAGGGGGGTCTCAGCTGTGGGGAGTTCCCAGTTAGGGGGATCCCAGCACTGGGGGGTCCTGGCACTGAGAGTGTCCCTGTAGGGGGGTCCCAGCTGTGGGGAGCTCCTGGCAGGGGGATCCCAGCAGTGTGGGGGTATCCCAGCATTGGGGGTCCCAGCAGTGTGGGGGTATCCCAGCAGTGTGGGGGTCCCAGCAGGGGCTCCCAGCCCTGTGGGGGTCCCGGCACAGGGGGTCCCACCTGGAAGCTGTGCAGCACGGCCACGTTCACCTCCACGGCCGCCCGGTCCTTCCAGAGGGAGGAGCTGGTCCCCGTGTCCAGCCCCATGCGCTGGGCCACCTCCTGGGGGGGGGGCAGCAGGGCAGGGTGGGCCAGGGGGGTCGGTCGGGGGGTCCCCGAGGGGTCCCTGATGGGGTCCCGGATGGGGTCCTAGGGGTGGTGTCCTGTTTGGGGCACCAGAGACTCCCAGGGGGGTGCTGGGGGTGATCAAAGCGTGGTCCTGTGGGGGTCTCGGGGGGGTTCTGATGAGGGTCCCCAGGTGGGCCTGAAGGGGGTCCCAGAGTGACGACCCCAGTGGGAATTGCTGGGGGACTCCAGGGGCGCCCAGTGGGGGTCCCAAGGGAAATCTTGGGGAGTACCAGGGGGCTCCCAGAAGGGGTCCTGGGGTTCCCCAATGGAGTCCCAGGGCTGTCCTGGGGCTCCCTGCTCAGTCCCAGTGGGGGGGTCTCTGTGGGTCCCGGTCCAGCCCCGGTGGTCCCGCCCAGCCCCGGGGGGGGGGGTTGGTCCCTGCTCAGCCTCGGGGGGGAGGTGCCCGTTCAGTCCCGGGGGTCCCTGCTCAGCCCCGGGGGTCCCTGTCCAGCCCCGGGGGTCCCTGCTCAGCCCCGGGGGTCCCTGTCCAGCCCCGGGGGTCCCTGTACATTCCCGGTGGTCCCAGTCCAGCCCCGGGCTCACGCCCAGCCCCGGTGGTCCCTGTTCAGTCCCCAGGGGTCCCGCCCAGCCCGGGGGTCCCGCCCAGCCCGGGGGTCCCTGTACAGCCCTGGGGGGGTCCCGGTGGTCCCCTCCAGCCCCGGGGGGGTTCCGGTGGTCCCGCCCAGCCCCGGGGGGGTCCCTGTCCAGCCTCGGGGTCCCTGTCCCCCCCCGGGGGTCCCGGTGGTCCCTGTCCCCCGCTCACGGGCAGCACGTGGTAGCGGTGCGGGTCGCAGAGGTTGCGGGAGCCGATCTCGGTGCCCATGTACCAGCCATTGAACGGCGCCGCGGGGAACTCCAGCCCCCCGATCTCCAGCAGCAGGTTGGACACGGCGGGCAGGGCGTGCCAGCGCAGCCCCAGCTCCGAGAACCAGGGCAGCCTGGGGGGCACGGGGGGCGTGGGTGCGGCCCCACAGCGGCCCCACACCCCTCAAACCGGCCCCACAGCGGCCCCACAGCCCCACAGCGGCCCCACAGCGGCCCCACAGCGGCCCCACAGCCCCAAACCGGCCCTACATCCCCACAGCGGCCCCACAGCCCCAAACCGGCCCTACATCCCCACAGCGGCCCCACAGCGGCCCCACAGCGGCCCCACAGTCCTCAAACCGGCCCCACAGCGGCCCCACAGCGGCCCCACACCCCCAAACCGGCCCTACATCCCCACAGCGGCCCCACAGCCCCAAACCGGCCCCACAGCGGCCCCACAGCCCCCAGAGCCGGGACACATCCTCCATCCCTCCTGCACACCGGGGTCCCACCCAGGGATGGTCAGTGCATCGATAATTCAGTCAGGGAGAGGATCAGCATCCCGGAATTCCAGGATCCAGCCCAGGAGAGGCTCAACAACCCAGGACCCCAGCCCGGGGAGGGTCAACAACCCACTATCCCAGCCCGGGGAGGATCAGCATCCCGGTATTCCTGAATCCAGCCCAGGAGGGGGTCAACAACCCAGTATCCCACCCAGGGAGGAGCCAGCATTGCAGTATTCCACAACCAGTATCCCAGCCCAGGAGGAGCCAGAATCCCAGTATCCCTCAGGGATGGGATCTTGTCCCCACTGGGGTTCCCCAATCTCCATCCCCCAGCCCATCCCCTCCCCAAACCCTCCCCAGGGGTGACCCGGTGGGATTTCAGGGATGACCCGACGGGATTTCAGGGACAACCCAGTGGGATTTCAGGGATCACCCGGTGGGATTTCAGGGGTGACCCGGTGGGATTTCAGGGGTGACCCGGTGGGATTTCAGGGATGGCCTGGTGGGATTTCAGGGATGACCCGGTGGGATTTCAGGGATGACCCGGTGGGATTTCAGGGATCACCCGGTGGGATTTCAGGGATGACCCGGTGGGATTTCAGGGATCACCCGGTGGGATTTCAGGGATGACCCGATGGGATTTCAGGGGTGAGCCAGTGGGATTTCAGGGATGACCCGGTGGGATTTCAGGGATCACCCAATGGGATTTCAGGGATCACCCGATGGGATTTCAGGGATGACCCGGTGGGATTGCAGGGATGACCCTGTGGGATTTCAGGGATCACCCGGTGGGATTTCAGGGGTGACCCGGTGGGATTTCAGGGATCACCCGGTGGGATTTCAGGGATGACCCGGTGGGATTTCAGGGATGACCCTGTGGGATTTCAGGGATGACCTGGTGGGATTTCAGGGACAACCCGGTGGGATTTCAGCCCAGGTCACTGTGAGAGACCCCCGCGGCCCGAGAAGCTCCGGGGGGAGGCTCCGGGGGGTCGCAGCCCCACTCACGTCGGGTGGTGCAGCGGCACCTCCAGGACCAGCTCCGGGGGCAGCGGGAACAGCTCCGGGGACTCCTCGGGGCTCTGCAGCAGCAGCGGCAGCACGTCAAAGCGGCCCCCGCCGGGGGTCCAGCCGTGTTGGATGCAGAGCTGGGGGAGAACAGCGTCAGGGGGGCGTCCGGGAGGGGCCTGGGGGCGCAGGGGTTTGGGGGGGATGGGGAGGATGGAGGGGAGATGGAGAGAGGGATGGAGTAGTGTGAGGAAGGAGAAGGAAGAGAGAAATGGGAATGGAGGGCGCCATGGAGGGAGGATTGAGGTGGGGATGGAGAAGGAAGAGAGGAGGATGGGGAGGTGCTGAGCGGGGCTGGGGGGCGCAGGGGTTTGGGGGAGATGAAGGGGATGGGGAGGATGGAGAGGAGATGGAGAGATGGATGGAGTAGTATGAGAAGGGAGAGAGATGAAGTGGGAATGGAGGGCACCATGGAGGGAGGATTGAGGTGGGGATGGAGAAGGAATAGAGGAGGGATGGGGAGGTGCTGAGCGGGGCTGGGGGGTGCAGGGGTTTGGGGAGATGAAGGGGATGGGGGGGATGGGGAGGATGGAGGGGAGATAGAGAAGAGGGATGGAGTAGTGTGAGAAGGGAGAAGGAAGAGAGAAATGGGAATGGAGGGAGGATTGAGGTGGGGATGGAGAAGGAATAGAGGAGGGATGGATGGGGAAGTGCTGAGCTGGGCCTGGGGGCGCAGGGGTTTGGGGGAGATGGAGGGGATGGGGGGGATGGAGGGGATGGGGAGGATGGAGAGGAGATGGAGAGAGGGATGGAGTAGTGTGAGGAGGGAGAGAGATGAAGTGGGAATGGAGGGAGGATTGGGGTGGGGATGAGAGGGAGCAGAGGAGGGATGAGGGGCTCCGGGGGGCTCAGGGGTGCCCCCACCTCGGTGATGTCCACATTGGCCGGGTCCCCCCGCACGGAGCCGTCGGGCTGCCGGTACCCCGCGTAGCGGATCAGCTGCGGGTTCCAGATGCGGAAATCGCCGCGCCCCGGGGCCCGCGGGGGGAAGATGGTGATGGCCGACCTGGGGGGGACCGGGGGGGCGTCAGGACACCCCGAGACCGCGGGGGGTCTGGGGGAGCCGGGGAGGGTCTCACCGGATGTTGCCGCGGTTGGTGGCGAACTGGATGTGGGAGCAGAGGAGGCTGAACATCTCCCCCAGCCCCGCGCAGTCCCGGGCGTCAAACACCTGCGGGGGGCACAGGGTGGGCGTGAGACCCCTGGGGGGGCACAGGGTGGGCGTGAGACCCCTGGGGGGGCACAGGGTGGGTGTGGGGACCCCTGGGGGGGCACAGGGTGGGTGTGGAGACCCCTGAGGGGGGCACAGGGTGGGTGTGGGGACCCCTGAGGGGGGCACAGGGTGGGCGTGGAGACCCCTGGGGGGGGCACAGGGTGGGGTGTGGGGACCCCTGAGGGGGGCACAGGGTGGGCGTGGGGCACAGGGTGGGCGTGAGACCCCTGTGGGGGGCACAGGGTGAGTGTGGGGCACAGGGTGGGCGTGAGACCCCTGGGGGGGCACAGGGTGGGTGTGGGGACCCCTGAGGGGGGCACAGGGTGGGCGTGGAGACCCCTGGGGGGGGCACAGGGTGGGGTGTGGAGACCCCTGGGGGGGGCACAGGGTGGGTGTGGGGACCCCCGAGGGGGGCACAGGGTGGGCGTGAGACCCCTGTGGGGGGCACAGGGTGAGTGTGGGGCACAGGGTGGGCGTGAGACCCCTGGGGGGGCACAGGGTGGGTGTGGGGACCCCTGAGGGGGGCACAGGGTGGGCGTGAGACCCCTGGGGGGGGCACAGGGTGGGTGTGGGGACCCCCGAGGGGGGCACAGGGTGGGCGTGAGACCCCTGAGGGGGCACAGGGTGGGCGTGAGACTCCTGAGGGGGGCACAGGGTGGGTGTGGGGCACAGGGTGGGCGTGAGACCCCTGAGGGGGGCACAGGGTGGGTGTGGGGGACCCCTGCAGGGCAGGCGGGGTGGGACCCCCCGGGGGAATCAGATCAGGAGCTCCTTTGGGGCGGGGGTCCCCACGGGGATGGTGTGGGGTCTTTGTTGGGGTGGGAGCTCCCTGTGGGTCCTGTAGGACAGGGGTTGTGTGAGTTGGGGTCCCTCTGGGGTGGGGGTCCCCGTGAAACAGGTCTCTGTGGGGTGGGTGGGGGTCACCCACACCCATGGGACATGGGGCGCAGTATGAGGGTCCCCATGGGGTGGGGTGTCCATGGGGTGTCGGTCCCTGTGGGTTCCTGTGAGATGGAGTGGGGTCCCTGTGGGGTGAATTGGGGTGCCTTTGGTCCCCCAAAGCAGGGTCTCTGTGGGGTGGGGGTCACCACAGGACGTGGGGCACAGTATGAGGGTCCCCATAGTGTGAGGGTGACCGTGGGGTGTCAGTCCCTGTGGGTTCCCATGAGATAAGGTGGGGTTCCCATGAGATGCAGTGGGATTTCTATAGGGTAGGGTGGATTGGGGTGCCTTTGGTTCGGCATCCCCAGCAGTTTGGGGTGTCCCCAGCTATCTGAGGTGTCCCCAGGGGTTCGAGGTGTCCCCAGGAGTCTGAGGTGTCCCCAGCAGTTTGGGGTGTCCCCGCGGGCCGCGGTGGGTGGGGGTCCCCATGGGCTGTGGTGGGGGTCCCGGGCCATGGTGGGTGGGGGTCCCCGCGGGCTGTGGTGGGTGGGGGTCCCCAGGGCCATGGTGGGTGGGGGTCCCCGGGCCATGGTGGGTGGGGGTCCCGGGGGCCGCGGTGGGTGGGGTCCCCATGGGGCGCGGTGGGTGGGGGTCCCTGGGGGCTGTGGTGGGTGGGGTCCCCATGGGCTGCGGTGGGTGGGGGTCCCCAGGGGCTGTGGTGGGTGGGGGTCCCTGGGGGCTGTGGTGGGTGGGGGTCCCCATGGGCTGCGGTGGGTGGGGTCCCCATGGGCTGTGGGTGGGGGTCCCCATGGGGCGTGGTAGGTGGGGGTCCCAGGGGCCATGGTGGGTGAGGGTCCCCATGGGCCGTGGTGGGTGGGGGTCCCAGGGGCCATGGTGGGTGAGGGTCCCCATGGGCTGTGGTGGGGGGGGGTCCCCAGG
This sequence comes from Zosterops lateralis, assembly GCF_965231275.1. Taxonomy (NCBI): domain Eukaryota; kingdom Metazoa; phylum Chordata; class Aves; order Passeriformes; family Zosteropidae; genus Zosterops; species Zosterops lateralis. Next base: position 474,294 of record NC_139762.1, read on the forward strand.
GGCCATGGTGGGTGGGGGTCCCCATGGGCTGTGGTGGGTGGGGGGTCCCCATGGGCTGTGGTGGGTGAGGGTCCCCATGGGCCGCGGTGGGTGGGGGTCCCCAGGGGCTGTGGTGGGTGAGGGTCCCTGGGGGCTGTGGTGGGTGGGGGTCCCCGGGGGCTGTGGTGGGTGGGGGTCCCCAGGGGCTGTGGTGGGTGGGGTCCCCATGGGCTGTGGTGGGTGAGGGTCCCCATGGGGCGTGGTAGGTGGGGGTCCCGGGGCGCACCTGCAGCTTGTTCCACTGGATGCGGCCCACGCAGCGCGCCGCGTTCCGCCAGGCCTGCTTGGCGCCGAAGGTCAGCTCGGGCTCCCGCAGGCGGTACCAGCCCGAGCCCGCGATGTCCGCGGCCACCTCCCGCAGCCGCTGCGTGTGCGCGGGGGAGTTCTCCCTGCGGGGGAGACCCCCCTCAGTGCCCGGGCACGGGGACCACCCCCCAACATCCCCTGACACCGGGACCACCCCCCAGCACCCCACAGTTCTCCCTGCGGGGGAGACCCTCCTCAGTGCCCAACCAGCCCCGGGACCACCCCCCAACATCCCCCGGGCACCGGGACCAGCCCCGGGACCCCCAGACACCCCCCGACACCGGGACCAGCCTCTGGGACCACCCCCCGGGACCCCCAGTTCTCCCTGCGGGGGGAGACCCTCAGTGCCCCGGGCACCGGGACCGGCCCCAGACACTGGGACCACCCCCAGGACCCCTGGACACCGGGACCACCCCCCAGCACCCGCAGACACCGGGACCACCCCCCAGCACCCTCCGACACTGGAACCATAGAGGGTAGGGGGGCCAAGCAGGGACAGGGGTGTAGGGTGCTCTGGGGCAGGGATGGGGGTATGGGGTGTCACAGGGCAGGGATGGGGGATGAAGATATGGGGTGTCCCAGGGATGGGGATACGGGGTGTCCCAAGGCCGGGATGGGGATATGTGGTGTCTCAGAGCAGGGATGGGGATATGGGATGTCCCAGGGATGGGGATATGGGGTGTCCCAGGGCAGGGATGGGGATATGGGGTGTCCCAGGGCAGGGATGGGGGTATGGGGCACCCCAGGGCATGTCTGGCGCTATGGGGGTACCCTGGTGGGGGTGTGGAGTGCTCTGGGCAGGGATGGGGCTGTGGGCACTTTGTCGCAGGTGTGGATTTTTGGGGTGTCCCAAGACAGGGATAGGGATAAAGAGGTGTTTGGGGCAGGGGTGGGGCCGTGGGGTGCCCTGGGGCCGTGGGGTGCCCAGGGCATGGCTGGGGCTGGGCTGGGCTGTGGGCTGTGCCCGCCCTGGGGGCGCCGTGCCCACCCTGGGGGTGCCGTGCCCACCCTGGGGGTGCCGTGCCCACCCTGGGGGTCCTGTGCCCACCCTGGGGGTGCCGTGCCCACCCTGGGGGTGCCGTGCCCACCCTGGGGGTCCTGTGCCCACCCTGGGGGTGCCGTGCCCGCTCTGGGGGTCCTGTGCCCACCCTGGGGGTGCCGTGCCCGCTCTGGGGGTCCTGTGCCCGCTCTGGGGGTCCTGTGCCCACCCTGGGGGTGCCGTGCCCGCTCTGGGGGTCCTGTGCCCGCTCTGGGGGTCCTGTGCCCACCCTGGGGGTGCCGTGCCCACCCTGGGGGTGCCCGTCCCGCTCTGGGGGTGCCGTGCCCACCCTGGGGGTCCTGTGCCCACCCTGGGGGTGCCCGTCCCGCTCTGGGGGTCCTATGCCCACCCTGGGGGTGCCGTGCCCACCCTGGGGGTGCCCGTCCCGCTCTGGGGGTGCCGTGCCCGCTCTGGGGGTCCTGTGCCCGCTCTGGGGGTCCTGTGCCCGCTCTGGGGGTGCCGTGCCCGCTCTGGGGGTCCTGTGCCCGATGTGGGGGTGCCGTGCCCACCCTGGGGGTGCCGTGCCCACCCTGGGGGTCCCCAGCTCTGTCCCGGGGGTCCCCCCGCGCTCACCGCCGCAGGGACACGTAGTACTGGGTGATGAAGTCCCGGGCCAGCCCCAGCAGCTCCTCGGGGGGCCGCGTCCCCTCGGGGGTCGGGGCGGGCAGCGGCCGCGGCAGCACCAGCGAGCCCAGGCAGCGCTGGGCCGAGCAGGGCCCCTCCTGGGGGGGGGGATCATCGGGTGAGCCCCCCGACCCCCGGACAGGTGTCCTTGTCCCTGTACCCCCTGCCACACTGCCCCACCCAGGCCTGTCACCCCACAAACCTGCACCCCCAGCCCTGTTTGCCCCCCAATCTGCCCCCTGCCCTGCAGCCCCCCCAAAGGGGACTCCAGCCTGCGCCCCCATCCCTGCCCTCCCTCCTCCTTTTCACCCCTTCAGCCCCACATCCCACTGCCGGGCCGCCATCCCTGCGCCCCCAGACCCGCCCCACGGCCCCCGGCCGTGCCCTGAGCCCCCCAGACCCGCCCCCTGGACCCCCAGACCTGCCCGGACCCCCGGCCCTGCCCCTCGCCCCCAGACCCGCCCCGCGCCCCCCGGCCGTGCCCTGAGCCCCCCAGACCCGCCCCCTGGACCCCCAGACCTGCCCCTCGCCCCCGGCCCTGCCCCTCGCCCCCAGACCCGCCCCGCGCCCCCCGGCCGTGCCCTGAGCCCCCCAGACCTTCCCCTCGCCCCTCAGACCCCCAGACCCGCCCCTCGCCCCCCAGACCATCCCCGCGCCCCCCAGACCCGCCCCGAGCCCCCCGAGCCCCCAGCCCTGCTCTGAGCCCCCCAGACCCGCCCCCAGACCCCCGGACCTGCCCCTCGCCCCCCAGACCCGCCCCCGGCCCCCCAGACCCGCCCCCGGCCCCCCGGACCTGCCCCGCGGAGGCGCAGAGCGTGTCGTAGCTGATGCTCCCCGTCTCCCAGTTCTTCAGGCGGGCGAAGCGCGGGGGCTCCACCGGGGACGAGGGGGTCGGGCTGGGGCTGGGGGACACACAGGACACCCCTGAGACCTGCCCGGGCACGGGGGGCTTGGGGAGATACACATAGCCCCCTCCCCACTTGCTCTCGGACACCGAGACCCCCTCGGGTGGGGGGATCTGCCCCAGGGGATGGAGACACTCGAGTAATGGGGAGAGGGAAGGACTGGGGGCGTTGTGGGGGGACACTGGGGGAGGTCCGGGGGGTTCCCCAACATTTGGGGCACCGGGGGGGTCCCGTGTCCTCGGATCAGCTTCGTGGGGAGGGGGCTGGTGGGGAATAGAGGAATGGGGGGGCTCAGAGGGGGAAATGGGGATGGGGGACTGAGCTGGGGGATCAGGGGATGGGGAACAGGGGATGGGGAAATGGGGATGGGGAACAGGGGATGGGGGGACAGGGGAACAGGGGATGGGGAACAGGGGATGGGGAACAGGGGATGGGGGATCAGGGGATGGGGAACAGGGGATGGGGAAATGGGGATGGGGAAATGGGGATGGGGGACTGAGCTGGGGGAACAGGGGATGGGGGGACAGGGGATGGGGATCAGGGGAACAGGGGATGGGGGAACAGGGGAACAGGGGATGGGGAACAGGGGATGGGGAACAGGGGATGGGGAACAGGGGGACAGGGGATGGGGCATCAGGGGATGGGGGAACAGGGGATGGGGAACAGGGGATCAGGGGATGGGGAACAGGGGATGGGGAACAGGGGATCAGGGGATGGGGAACAGGGGATGGGGGAACAGGGGATGGGGAACAGGGGAACAGGGGATGGGGAACAGGGGATGGGGGAACAGGGGATGGGGGAACAGGGGATGGGGAACAGGGGATGGGGAAATGGGGATGGGGAACAGGGGATGGGGAACAGGGGATGGGGAACAGGGGATCAGGGGAACAGGGGATGGGGAACAGGGGATGGGGAACAGGGGATCAGGGGAACAGGGGATAGGGATCGGGTGATGGGAACAGGGGATGGGGATCAGGGGATGGGGATCAGGGGATGGGGGAACAGGGGATGGGGATCAGGGGAACAGGGGATGGGGATCAGGGGATGGGGGAACAGGGGATGGGGATCAGGGGAACAGGGGATGGGGATCAGGGAACAGGGGATGGGGAACAGGGGATGGGGAACAGGGGATGGGGGGCTGAGCTGGGAACTCAGGGAACGGGAGATGAAGACACGGGGGGCTGAGCTGGGGGGGTCAAGAGTTGAGGGCTCAGAGGATGGAGGGGGCGCGGGGCGTTCCTGGCCCCGGTGTGAACAATGGCCATGAGTCACACCGGGCTCCGGGCCACCTCCGGGGGGGGACACGCCTCCTGTCCCCTGCCCGAGCCCCCCCGAGCTGTGGGGTCCTCACTCCTCCATCCCCGCTGGACCTCACAGACCCCTCCCCATAAATCCCCCTGTGTGCCCCCACATCCCGTTCACCCCATGGGCTGCCGGGGCCACGCGGTGGGGCAGGAGACACTGTCCCCACGGCACGGGCAGTGCACACAGGGCTCTGCTGCCTGTGGGGTCCTGTCCTGCCCCAGGGCCCCACACCGGCCTTGGGGACACCTCCCCTGTGGGGTCACCTCCAGTGTGGGGTCACCCCCATGCCAGCCTTGGGGACACCTCCAGTGTGGGGACACCTCCAGTGTGGGGTCACCTCCAGTGCGGGGACACCCCCACTGAGGGGACACCCCCACTGAGGGGACACCTCCACTGTGGGGTCACCCCCATGCCAGCCTTGGGGACACCTCCCCTGTGGGGACACCTCCATTGTGGGGACACCTCCACTGTGGGGTCACCTCTGCTGTGGGGTCACCCCCACGCCAGCCCTGGGGACACCTCCACTCTGGGGACACCCCTACATCAGCCTTGGGGACACCTCCACTATGGGGTCACCCCCACTATGGGGACATCCCCACTGAGGGGACACCCCCATGCCAGCCTTGGGGACACCTCCGCTGAGGGGACAATCCCACTATGGGGACACCTCCAGTGTGGGGACACCCCCACTGAGGGGACACCCCCCCTGTGGGGACAATCCCACTATGGGGACACCTCCAGTGTGGGGACACCTCCAATGTGGGGTCACCTCCACTGTGGGGACACCCCCCCTGTGGGGACAATCCCACTATGGGGACACCTCCAATGTGGGGACACCTCCCCTGTGGGGACACCCCCACTGTGGGGACACCCCCACTCTGGGGACACGTCCCCACTGGACTCCTGCCATGTGTGAGTGTCCCCAGGAGAGAGAAGGGGGTCCCCAACAAGGCTCAGAGCTGTGGCAGGTGAGTGCTGGTGCCCCATCCGTCCTTTCCACCCCAAATCCTCCCCGTCCCACCCCTGTGCCCCACCTGGGGGTCCCGGCTGGTGCCCCATCTGTCCTTTCCACCCCAAATCTCCCCATCCCACCCCTTCTGTCCCCCTGTGTCCCCCCTGGGGGTCTCGGTGGATGCCCCATCCCTCCTTTCCACCCCAAATCCTCCCCATCCCACCCCTGTGTCCCACTGGGGGTCTCGGTTGGTGCCCCGTCTGTCCTTTCCATCCCAATCCTCCCCATCCCACCCCTGTGTGTCCCACCTGGGCACCCACCTGGGGGTCTTGGCCGGTGTCCCATCCATCCTTCCCACCCAAATCTCCCCATCCCACCCCTGTGTCCCACTGGGGGTCTCGGTTGGTGCCCCGTCTGTCCTTTCCATCCCAATCCTCCCCATCCCAGCCCCTGGGCACCCACCTGGGGGTCTCGGTGACAGCGGCAGGGCCAGGGGGGTCCTCGGGCGGGGGTCCCCGGGGCCGGGAGCAGAGGCCGAGGCCGGGGCAGGCTCGGGGGGCTCCGGGCAGGACCCCCGGCAGGTTCCCCATGGCGGCCCCTCTGAGCCGGGAGCGGCCGCCTCCCGCTTCCTCCGGCCCGGGGAAGTGACGGGGCCCCCGCCCCGAGACAATGGGCTCGGTCACCTCCCTGTCACCTCCGTGTCACCGCCGTGTCACCTCCGCTGCCACTGCCACTGCCACCCCACTGTCACTGTGACCGCCACTGTCACTGTCACTGTCACCGCCACTGTCACCCCACTGCCACTGTCACCGCCACTGTCACCCCACTGTCACTGTGACCGCCACTGCCACTGTCACTGTCACCGCCACTGTCACCCCACTGTCACCGCCACTGTCACCCCACTGTCACTGTCACCGCCACTGTCACTGTCACCCCACTGCCACCGCCACTGTCACTGTCACCACCACTGTCACTGTGACCGCCACTGCCACTGTCACTGTCACCGCCACTGTCACCCCACTGTGACTGTCACTGTGACTGTCACTGTGACTGTCACTGTCACTGTCACTGTCACCGCTGCTGTCACCGCCACTGCCACTGTCACTGTCACCCCACTGTCACTGTCACTGCCACTGTCACTGTCACCGCCACTGTCACTGTCACTGCCACTGCCACCCCACTGTCACTGTCACTGTCACTGCCACTGTCACTGTCACTGTCACTGTCACTGCTGCTGTCACCCCACTGTCACTGTGACCGCCACTGCCACTGTCACTGTCACCGCCACTGTCACCCCACTGTCACCCCACTGTCACTGTCACTGTCACCACCACTGTCACCACCACTGTCACCGCTGCTGTCACCGCCACTGCCACAGCTACTGTCACCCCACTGTCACTGCCACTGCCACTGTCACTGTCACTGCCACCGCCACGGGACACACCGGGGACACCATCGAGGGGAGACCACAATGTCACTCTCAACCCCCCCGGCTCAGTGGGGCCATGGGGAGGGGACCCAGAGAGGGGACAGGGCACCCAGGGAGGGGACAGGGCACCCAGAGAGGGGGACAGGGCACCCAGGGAGGGGACAGGGCACCCACAGAGGGGGACAGGGCACCCAGGGAGGGGACACGGCACCCAGGGAGGGGACAGGGCACCCAGAGAGGGGACAGGGCACCCACAGAGGGGACAGGGCACCCAGGGAGGGGACAGGGCACCCAGAGAGGGGACAGGGCACCCACAGAGGGGACAGGGCACCCACAGAGGGGACACGGCCTTTGGGGGGACCTGGGGACACACAGGACACCCGGGGGGACACAGCACTGGGGGATATTTGCCACTTGGGGGCCACGGTGGTGTCAGGGACCCCCATCCCGGCCACAGAACACTGTTGTCCCCCTCCCCACCTTTTCACCGAGCAATTGGGGACCTCGGGGGGGGGGGTCCCAGGCCGCCCCCAGCCCCCCCGGCCGTGGGGCGGATGTCCGGCGGGACCCCCCCCCCCCCATTTCCCGCTGCTCCCACCCCCCAATTCCGCCCATTGAGACGCTCCGGGGACCCCCAATGGGGACCTGGGGGGCCCTGCAGGGGGGATCCCACCCCCAGACCCTCCTGGGGACACCCTGGGGTGCGGGGGGCTTCACCCCGGCTCTCTGCGAGGAGGGTCCCCCCTGCAGTGACCCCGGAATGGGGCGGGGGTCGCGGGGGTGGCGGGGCCGGGGGGTCTGTGGGGTCTGTGGGGTCTATGGGGTCTGTGGGGTCTGTGGTGGGGTCTGTGGGGTCTGTGGGGTCTGTGGGGTCTGTGGGGTCTGGGGGGTCTGTGGGGCGTTTGGGGGGGTGTTTGGGGGGTGTTTGGGGGTGTTTGGGGGTGTTTGGGGGGTGTTTGGGGGTGTTTGGGGGGTGTTTGGGGGGTGTTTGGGGCTGTCCGGGGGGTGTGGGGGGTCCCATAGGGTGGGTCCCTCCGGAGGTTGGAGGTGGGGCAGTTCACGCAGCGACGGGAAACCGCGCCCGGTGCCGGCCCGGCGGTTCCTTCCTGCGGGGCGGGGGCTCCGGGAGGGGCGGGGGGGACAAAGCCGGGGCGGGGACACCCAGGGGGGACACCCAGGGGGTCCCATCGCCCCGTCTGGGGGGTCCCGGTGTTCCCCCCGCCCCCCCACAGGGCTGTGTGTCACCACAGAGACCCCCCCCCCTCCCACCATTGTCTGCCCTGCCCGGGGGGGGACTGGGCCATGGGGGGGGGCGGGGGTGATGGGGGGTCAGGGTTTGACCCTCTCTCAGCTCCCCCAGCCCCACAGACCCTCCTAATGCACAGCCTGCCCCCTGTTCCATGGCTCCCTCCGGCCCCACAGACCCCACAGATCCCACAGACCCCACCACAGACCCCATAGACCCCACCACAGCCCTCACAGACCCCACAGACCCCCCAGATCCCACCACAGCCCCCACAGCCCCCACCACAGACCCCACAGACCCCCCACAGACCCCACAGACCCCACCACAGACCCCACAGACCCCACAGACCCCACCACAGACCCCACAGACCCCCCAGACCCCACAGACCCCACAGACCCCAACACAGACCCCACCACAGGCCCCACAGACCCGACAGACCCCACAGATCCCACAGACCCCACCACAGACCCCCCCAGACCCCACAGACCCCACAGACCCCACCACAGACCCCCCCAGACCCCACAGACCCCACAGACCCCACCACAGACCCCACAGACCCCACAGACCCCACAGACCCCACAGACTCCACCACAGACTCCACAGACCCCACAGCCCCCACCACAGACCCCACAGACCCCACAGACCCCCGGCTGGGCTGAGCTCTGGTGGGTCTGGTCTGGCTGTTCACATCTGGTCGGATCTGAATGGTCAGTCCAGTCCAGTCCATTTATGTCCAGTCAATCCATTTGTGTCCAGTTGGTCCATTTGTGTCCTGCCAATCCACTTGTGTCCGAATGGTCCATTTGTGTCCGGTTGGTCCATTTGGGTCCGGTCAGTCCATCTGTGTCCAGTTGGTCCATTTGTGTCCGGCCGGTCCATTTTTGTCCGGCCGGTCCATTTGTGTCCGGCCGGTCCATTTTTGTCCGGTCGGTCCATTTGTGTCCGGCCGGTCCATTTGTGTCCGGCCGGTCCATTTGTGTCTGGCCGGTCCATTTGTGTCCGGCCGGTCCATTTGTGTCTGGCCGGTCCATTTGTGTCCGGCCGGTCCATTTGTGTCTGGCAGGTCCATTTGTGTCTGGCCGGTCCATTTGTGTCCGGCCGGTCCATTTGTGTCTGGCAGGTCCCTTTGGGTCAGGCCAGTCCTTTTTTGTCCAGCCGGTCCATTTGGGTCTGGTTGGTCCATTTGGCTCCGGTCAGTCCATTTGTGGCCAGCCGGTCCACGTGGGTCAGGCTGGTCCGTTTGGGTCTGGCCGGTTCATGTGGGTCCAGTTGGTCCATTTGTGTCCAGATGTTCCATTTGTGTCCGGCTGGTCCTTTTGTGTCCGGTCAGTCCATGTGGGTCCGGCCAGTCCATTTGGGTCCGGTTGGTCCAGTGGATCCATCCAGGTCCGTTCTGGTCCATTCGGGGCCGTTTGGGTCCATTTGGGGCCGCTCGGAGCCGGTCGGTCCGGTCGGTCCGGTCGGTACCGCTCGGTTCTGCTCGGGCCCGGTTGGCAGAGCCGGTCCGGCCAGACCAGTCGGTTCAGCCGGGCCGTTCGGGGCCGTTCGGGCCCGGTGTCTCCGGTCGGGTCCGTTCGGGTCCAGTCGGTCCGTTCGGGCCCGGTGTCTCCGGTCGGGCCCGGTGTCTCCGGTCGGTGGCTGCGGTCGCGGCGGGACCGGGGACGGCGACAATTTCAGCACCTGGGACAGAGACCGGGAGCGTTCCGGGCAGAGCCGGGCTGGGACTGGGACTGGGACCGGGCTGGGACAGAACTGGGACGGTGCTGGACCGGGATTTGCACTTGGGGCTGGGCTGGCGCTGGACCGGCACCGGGACTGGGACTGGGCTGGGCCGGACTAGGACTGGGACCAGACTAGGACGGTGCTGGACCAGCACCGGGACTTGGGGTTGGACTGGGACTGGGACTGGGCTGGGATGGTGCTGGACCAGCACTGGGACTGGGGCTGGACTGGGACGGCACTGGACCGGCACCGGGACTGGGACCAGCACTGGGACTGGGGCTGGACTGGGAATGGGCTGGGACGGCACTGGACCGGCACCGGGACTGGGACCAGCACTGGGACTGGGGCTGGACTGGGACGGCACTGGACCGGCACCGGGACTGGGACCAGCACTGGGACTGGGGCTGGACTGGGACGGCACTGGACCGGCACCGGGACTTGGGGTTGGACTGGGAATGGGCTGGGACGGCGCTGGACGGGCATTGGAACTGGGACCGGACTGGGACTGGGCTGGACCATCACTGGGACTAGGACTGGGCTGGTGCTGGACTGGCACTGGGACTGGGACCGGGATTGGACTGGGACGGCGCTGGACCAGAACTGGGACTGGGACCAGACTGGGACTGGGACTGGGACCGGACTGGGCTGGCGCTGGACCAGCACTGGGACTTAGGGCTGTACCGGGCTGTGACCACCACCGACACCAGGAACTGGAAGAGAACTGGGACTGGGCTGGGTTGAAGTGGGACTGGGATCAGCACTGGGACCAGCACCACGGTTAGGACTGGGATTGGTCTGGACTGGGACAGTGCTGGGACCCTGCCTGGACTGGGACTGACCTTTGATTGTGACTGGGACTGACCTTTGATTGTGACTGGGAGCATGACTGGGCCAGATTCGGACTGGGAGTGGATTTGGGTTCCACTGGACTGCTCTGGAAGTGGACTGGGACTGGAATTTGAACTGGGACCAGGACTTGGACTGGAACTGGGATTCGGACTGGATGGAGACTAGTACTGGGACCAGACCGGACTGGGATTGGACTGGAAAGGGGACTGGGATTAGGATTTAACTGGGACTGTGATTAGATTGGGACTGGGACCACAACTGGGCAGGATGGGGACTCAGTGAGGTCTGGGCTGAGACTGGGACAGGAACTAGAACTGGACAGAGACTGGAATTATGATTGGACAGAGATTGGGATTGGATTGGGGTTGGGCCAAGAACAAGGGCTGGTCTGGGACTGGGGCTGGGACTGGGGCTGGGACTGGGGCTGGGACTGGAACTGGACTGGGCAGAGGATTAGGCTGGGCCAGGATGGCGTGACTGAGGCTGGGAGGCTCCTGTCAGGACCCAGCCGGGGCTGTGCCTGGGGGCTTTGCTGCTGCCCCAAATGTCCCCGTGTCCCCGTGTCCCACTGTCCCTGCATCTCAGTGCTCTGGTGTGCCAGTGTCCCCATACCCTGATGTGCCAGTGTCCCCACATCCTGACATCCCAATGTCCCCATACCCTGATGTGCCAGTGTCCCCCTATCCCGACGTGCCACTGTCCCCCTATCCCGACGTGCCACTGTCCCCATATCCCGACGTGCCAATGTCCCCATATCCCAACGTGCCAGTGCCATGGGGATGTACTTTATCCTGGACTTTATTCTGGTGTCTTGGTGTCTCACTGTCCCCATGTCCCAGTGTCCCGGTGTCCTGGTAACCCAGTGCCACCATGTCCCCATGTCCCGACATCCCAACATTCCTGTGTCCCCGTGTCCTGGTGTCCCCCTGTCCCCATGTCCCCGTGTCCCCCTGTCCCCCTGTCCCCATGTCCCCATGTCCCCGTGTCCCCATGTCCCCATGTCCCCCTGTCCCCATGTCCCCGTGTCCCCATGTCCCCGTGTCCCCATGTCCCCGTGTCCCCCTGTCCCCATGTCCCCATGTCCTCCTGTCCCCCTGTCCCCATGTCCCCATGTCCTGGTGTCCCCATGTCCCCATGTCCCCGTGTCCCCCTGTCCCCCTGTCCCCCTGTCCCCATGTCCCCCTGTCCCCATGTCCCCATGTCCCCATGTCCTGGTGTCCCCGTGTCCCCGTATCCTGGTGTCCCCATGTCCCCATGTCCCCATGTCCCCATGTCCCCGTATCCTGGTGTCCCCGTGTCCCCGTGTCCCCATGTCCCCGTGTCCCCATGTCCCCATGTCCCCCTGTCCCACCTGTCCTCGCCGCAAAGGGGGGTCGGTACCGGGGTGTCCCCCAGGTGTCGCTGGGGGGTCCCCCGGGGGTGTAGCCGGGATCTGGGGAAGGGGGCGTGGCTCGGTATCTCATGGGCGTGTCCTTTTTACTGGGAAAGGGGGCGGGGCCAAGGATCTGCTGGGCGCCCCCGGGCGGGGCGGGGCGGGGCTGGGGGAGGGGTCCCGGCGCCCCCCGCGCCCATTGGCTGAGCCCGCGCTGGCCCCGCCCCCGGGCCCGCTGTCAACACGCAGCGCCCGCCGCGCCCGCCGGGCCGGGCCGAGCCCTGCCGAGCCCTCCCGAACCCGCCCGAGCCCTCCCGAACCCGCCCGAGCCCAGCCGAACCTGCCCGAGCCCAGCCGAACCCGCCCGAGCCCAGCCGAACCCGCCCGAGCCCTCCCGAACCCGCCCGAGCCCTGCCGAGCCCTCCCGAACCCGCCCGAGCCCTCCCGAACCCGCCCGAGCCCTGCCGAACCCGCCCGAGCCCAGCCGAACGGAGCCGGGCCGAGCCGAGTCGAGCCCAGCCGAACCCAGTGCAGCCGAGCCGAGCCGAACTGAGCCGAACCGAGCCGAACCCAGCTCAGCCCGCCCCAACCCAGCCCAGCCGAGCCCAGCCGAACACCGAACCGAGCCGAACTGAGCCGAACCCAGCCGAACCCGAACCCAGCCGAACCCAGCTCAGCCCAGCCCGCCTGAGCTCAGCCGAACCGAACCGGGCCGAGCCGAGCCCGGCCGAACACCTAACGGAACCGAACCGCGCCGAACCGAACCGAACAGAACCCGATCCCAGCCCAGCCGTCCCGACCCATTCCGAGCCGTTCCGAGCCGTTCCGACCCATTCCGAGCCGTCCCGAGCCGTCCCGAGCCGTTCCGAACCGTCCCGAGCCGTTCCGGGCCGTTCCCAGCCCCGGGCTCCCCCCCGGCCGCTCCGTGACTAAATAAGGCCGATGGCGCGGCGCTCACCGGGCGGGTAGAGCGGGGGGGGGGCTCGGCCCCGCCGCCCCCGGAGCCCCCCCGGAGCCCCCCCGGGCCCCCCCGGGCACCCAACACCGAACGGGGCCGGGCTGGGCGGGGGAGGCCCCCCCGGGACCCCCCGGAGCGGCGCCGTCCTTGGCTCAAGGGCAGCGGGACCCCCCCCGGTGCCCCCCCCGGTGCCCCCCCCGGCGCCGCCCATGGGCCCGGCACGATGCCGGTGCGGCGGGGGCACGTCGCCCCCCAGAACACCTTCCTGGACACCATCATCCGCAAGTTCGAGGGGCAGAGTGAGTGGGGGGCGCCGGGGGGAGCCGGGGGGGGGGGATTGGGAAACACCGGGAGACACCGGGGAGCACCGGGGGGGGGAGGGGGAGAGGGGGGTCTGGCCATGGGGGGTTGGGGTGGTGGGGACGAGCCTAATTGGGGAGGGGGCACCACCTGCTTCAACCCCCAGTATCCCCCAGTATCCCCCTGGGTGGGTTTGGGGTGACAGGGACAAGCCCAATTGGGGAGGGGGCACTGCCTGCCCCAGTAGCCCCCAGCAGCCCCCTGGGTGGGTTTGGGGTGATGGGGACAAGCCCAACTGGGGAGGGGGCACTGCCTACCCCAGCCCCCAGTAACCCCCAGTAGCCCCCCGGGTGGGTTTGGGGTGACAGGGACAAGCCCAACTGGGGAGGGGGCACCGCCTGCCCCAGTAGCCCCCTGGGTGGGTTTGGGGTGATGGGGACAAGCCCAACTGGGGAGGGGGCACCGCCTGCCCCAGTAGCCCCCCGGGTGGGTTTGGGGTGACAGGGACATTCCCAGCTGGGGAGGGGGCACTGCTCACCCTGGCATCCAGCTCCAGGTGGGGTTGGGGTGATGGGGACAAGCCGGGTTAGTGGGGGATTACTGCCCACCCTCTCCTCCAGCAGCCCCCGGCCCTGGGGGGGGGCACAACTGGGGCTTCCCCACAGCCCCCAAGGTGTGGAGCCCCCCCACCACCAGCCCAGGCTGCTGCGGGGCTGGGGGTCCCGTGTTCCCCCCCCCCACCATCCCAGGCTGCTGCAGGGCTGGGGGTCCCGTGTTCCCCCCACCACCAGCCCAGGCTGCTGCAAGGCTGGGGGTCCCGTGTTCCCCCCACCTCTGGGGCAGGGAGACCTGGCAGAGGGGGCTCTGGGGGGGCTCTGAAAAGTCTGGGGGTTCCCAGCCCCTCTGTGGGGTCAGGCCCTGAGCATCCCCCAGGCTGGAGACAGGGCAGGGATGGGGAGAAATGCTGCTGGGGGACAGGCTGGGGGTCAGGCCGGGGGGTGTCACCCTGCTGGGAGGTGTCACCCTGCTGGGGGTCAGGCCGGGGGTGTCACCCTGCTGGGAGGTGTCACCGTGCTGGGGACAGGCTGGGGGTCGTGAGGTCTGGCCTGGCTGGGCTGCTGCCCTTAGGATGTGGTTTGGGGGGTTCCCAGGGTCCCCATGGCGGGGGGGTCCCAGGGTCCCCATGGTAGTGGTGTCCCTAAGGGGGCTCTGCAGTTGTGGGGGTTCCCGTGGTGATGAGTCCCTGCTGTTGTGGGGTCCCTGTGAGGTGCCTGTGGTGGTTGTGGGGTCCCTGTGGTTATGGGGTCCCTGTGATGGTGGGATCCCAACAGTTCTGGGGTCCCCCATGGCAGTGGTGTCCCTAAGGGGGTTGTGGGGGTCCCTGTGAGGATGAATCCCTGCTGTTGTGGGGTCCCTGCTGTTGAGGGGTCCCTGTCACGATGAGGTTCCCTGTGGTTATGGGGTCCCTGCAGTGCTGGGATCCCCTGTGTCCCCGTGGTTATGGGGTCCCTGTGATGGTGGGATCCCAACAGTTCTGGGGTCCCCATGGCAGCGATGCCACCAGCTTTGGGGGGTCCCTGGGGAGCGAGCGGGATGACTCATGAAGTGTTTGCCCCTGGGAAAGCCGGACCCATGGACGGATGGAGGGACGGACGGGTGGACGGAAGGATGGATGGATGGATGGGTGAACAGATGGACGGATGGATGGATGGACGGACGGATGGAGGGACGGATGGAGGGATGGACGGACGGATGGATGGATGGACAGATGGAGGGACGGATGGAGGGATGGATGGATGGATGGATGGATGGAGGGATGGACGGATGGACAGATGGACAGATGGACAGACGGAAGGATGGATGGATGGAGGGATGGATGGATTGATGGATTGATGGATGGATGGACAGATGGACGGACGAATGGATGGAGAGGAGCCTCCCTGTGGGGCTGCCGGGCCGGGGGATGCTCCAGCCTAAACCCCCCCATCCCCTTGTCCCCTCCAGGCCGCAAATTCATCATCGGGAACGCCCGCGTGGAGAACTGCGCCGTGATCTACTGCAACGAGGGGTTCTGCCGGCTCTGCGGGTACTCGCGGGCCGAGGTGATGCAGCAGCCCAGCACCTGCGACTTCCTGCACGGGCCCCGCACGCAGCGCCGCGCCGCCGCACAGATCGCCCAGGCCCTGCTGGGCGCCGAGGAGCGCAAGGTGGAGATCTGCTTCTACCGCAAGGATGGTACGGACCCCAGGGGACAGCAGGGGACGGGGGGATAGCAGGGGACAGCAGGACACAGGGGGACAGGAGGACACAGGGAGACAGCAGGGTGGCACCAAGGGTGGCAGGTGTGGGAGCGCAAGGTGGAGATCTGCTTCTGCCACAAGGATGGTACGGACCCCAGGGGACAGCAGGGGACAGGGGGACAGCAGGGTGGCACTGAGGATGGCAGGTGTGGGAGCACGAGGTGGAGAGTTCCTTCTGCCACAAGGATGGTGCAGACCCCATGAGGGACCAGGGGACAGGGGGACAGGCAGGGACAGCAGAGTGGCACTGAGGGTGGCAGCACCAGGTGGAGATCTGCTTCCACCGCAAGGATGGTACGGACCCCAGGGGACAGCAGGGGACAGGGGGACAGCAGGGTGGCACTGAGGATGGCAGGTGTGGGAGCACAATTTGGAGATCTGCTTCTACCGCAAGGATGGTACGGACCCCAGAGGACAGCAGGGCACAGGGGGACAGGGGGACAGCAGGACATGGGGGGACAGCAGGGTGGCACCAAGGGTGGCAGCACAAGGTGGAGAGTTCCTTCTGCCACAAGGATGGGACCAGGGGACAGGGGGACAAGCAGGGACAGGAGGGCTGCACTGAGGATGGCAGCACCAGGTGGAGATCTGCTTCTACCGCAAGGATGGTACGGACCCCAGGGGACAGCAGGGGACAGCAAGGGACAGCAGGGTGGCACTGAGGATGGCAGGTGTGGGAGCATGAGTTGGAGATCTGCTTCTGCCACAAGGATGGTACTGACCCCACGAGGGACCAGGGGCACAGGGGGACACGGGGGGACAGCAGGGTGGCACTGAGGATGGCAGCACCAGGTGGAGATCTGCTTCTACTGCAAAGATGGTATGGACCCCAGGGGACAGCAGGGCACAGGGGGGCAGTGGGGCACAGGGGGACAGACAGGGACAGTGGGGTGGCACTGAGGGTGGCAGGTGTGGGAGCACAAGGTGGAGATCTGCTTCTATCTCAAGGATGGTGCAGACCCCCCTAGGAGGACTGGGTTGGAGACAGGGGGACAGCAGGGACAGGGGGACAGCAGGGACAGAGGGGACAGCAGGCACACAGGGGGACAGCAGGCACAGGGACAGACCTGGGTGCCAGGAGTTGTTGGCACAGGAGGGAACCCAAGGGAATCCCGGGGGTTCACAGTGTTGGTGGCTCCCAGCAGGGTGGCAGCCTGGCTCTGGTGAGGCACTGCCACCCTGTGAGTCCTCAGCCCTTCCTGGTGCCACCATGGCCAGCAGGAGGGACCCCAGGGAGCCCCAGGCTGTGGGTGCAGCGTTGTGGGGTGCAGGGATCCCCCCCAGAGGGCGATGCCACACTCAGGGGTGCTGTGTCACCTGGAGCAAGGACAAGGGAGAACTGGGCTGAGTGTCACAGTGCTGCCATCCCAACCAGGCAGGTGACACCCCGGGGGTCCCTGTGCCCCCCAGAGCTGCCTCCCCACATTGGTGGAGCTGGTGTTTCCCCTCCCCGTGGCCCTGTGCCAGTGCCAGGTGTCCCTGCTGTCACCAGGGCTGTCCCCGCTCTGGGCACACGGCCCCGGTTCCGCTGCTGGAGTAAACAAAGCTGGTGGCAGCTGCTGGTGTGGCCACGGCTCTGCTCAGAGCCACCACCACAGCCCCAGGAGCCCTGGGGGGGTTTGGGATGGGGCCAGGGGCACCTCTCCTGGCCCTGGGACCCTCATCACCCTGCCCGGCACACCCCAGTGCTCTCTGGACTGTGCTGTGGGGCACAGGAGGACATGGGTGCCCCCCTAAAATCTGTGTTGAGCCCCCTTGGGGTGACACTGATCAGCCCTGCCAGGCTGTGCCAGAGGGGTGGGGGATTGGGGTCCTGCTTGGGGCCTTCCTTGAGTCCCCACAGCCCCCAGCTGTGCCCCCCGAGCAGCGTGGGGGTCTCACCCCCTCCCAGCCCTCAAGGGGTGGCACAGGGGGTTCCCAGAACTGCTGAGGGGTCCCAACCTCTGCCAGGCCTTGGAAGCCTCTGTGGGGCCCATGGGGAGTGTGATGAGGGCCCTGGGGGTGCTCTGGGGCAGGGGCAGCCATGGGGACCGGCTGTCCCTTGGGATAGCAGATAGGAGCCTTGGCAGTGAGTTTTCCCTGGATTTGGGGTGTCCTGCTCCCACTGAGGGGCCCCTTGCTGGGGTGGGTGGTGGCCCTGGGGGCTGCAGTGATGCCACCACGGTTGTCACCTCCCCACAGCACTGTGCTGTGTGCCTGGGGGGTCCACTCAGTGCCCTGGGACCCCCAGGCTGTGGGGCAGGGCCTTGTCCCCAGTGCCTCCAGCATCCCTGCTGTCCCATGGGTGCCCCCAGGATTGTGTTGTGGTGCCCCCCACCCCCCTGCAGCCCCCACCCCGAGCCCCCGGCGTGCCCCAGTTCCCTATGCCGTGTCCTGGTTCCCGGAGCCGCCGCGGTGGAGCCGCCGCTGCTGCTGCAGCCATTTGTCTTCCCGACGTGTTGTTTGTGGTGCCGGGGACACGGGGAGGTCACGGCGCCCCTGGGGCACCTGTGTCCCCACAGAGACACCCCAGGGACCCCCAGGCTGGGTGGGGGACAGGGAGAGGCTACAGACCCCCCCCAGTGCTGTTGTGGCTTTTGGGGGTCCCCCCTGTGTGTGGCCCCCTGGGGTTGGTGCAGGGGGGGAGCACCGAGAGGAGCCAGATTGGGGCTTTGTCCTGAGATAAGGGGGGGCTTTGGGGGTCTCCTGGTGCCAGAGGGGTGTCCCCAGCCTGGCTGAGAGCTGGGGGGGCAGGGGTGGGGGTCCCAGGGCAGTGGGGGGGTGGGGGTGCAGGGGTGAGGGTCTCCAGGGCAGTTGAGTGCAGGGGTGGGGGTCCCAGAGCAGTGGTTGTGGTGGGGGTGCAGGGGTGGGGGTCTCAGGGCAGTGGGGGCAGGGGTGGGGGTCCCAGAGCAGGGGGTGCAGTGGGGGTGCAGGGGTGGGGGTCTCAGGGCAGTGGATGCGGTGGGGGGGGCAGGAATGGGGGTCCCAGGGCAGGGGGTGCAGTGAGGGGGGGCAAGGGGGTCTCCCCCCGCTTTGGGGGTCCCGGTGCCCCCCCCTGGCAGTCACAGGGTGCTGGGGGTGCAGTGAGGGGGTTTTGGGGGGATTTGGGGCTCAGCTCTGGGGGTGGGAGAGGGTGAGGGGGGCAGGTCTAGAACAGGATGCCCCTCTGTGTCCCCCCATGGCCCCCACCCCAGGG
This sequence comes from Zosterops lateralis, assembly GCF_965231275.1. NCBI lineage: Eukaryota > Metazoa > Chordata > Aves > Passeriformes > Zosteropidae > Zosterops > Zosterops lateralis. Next base: position 492,815 of record NC_139762.1, read on the forward strand.
CTCCCCCCACGGCTTCACCTGCCCCCCTGGGGGTCCCCCCTTTGCCCCCCCACCCCAGGGCTCCCCCCATGGCTTCACCTGCCCCCCTGGGGGTCCCCCCATCGCCCCCTCTCCCCCAGGACCAGCCCCCACCAGGCAGCCAGACCGGGGGGGGTCTCAATATTCCCTGGGGGCGGCTGAAGCCGGCGGTGACAGCGACCCCTGTGCGTGTTGGTGGCACTAATCCCCTGGTGGCCAAAGCCTGGGGCCCCCCTGTGCCCCCCCGGGCTGGCCCCGCGTGTGCCGGGGAATCCCCCCGCCCCGGGACCGTGAACGGGGCCAGCTGGAACCCGCCGTGCCGGGCCCTGGGCCAGCCCTGGGCGGGGGGACACACCGCCTGGGGGGAATTCGGGCTTTGGCATCACCGGCGTGTCCCCAGAGCCCCCTCAGAGCCCCCTCAGAGCCCCCTCAGAGCCCCCTCAGAGCCCCCTCAGGGTGTGGGGTGCTGGAGGGAACAGGAAGCCCCCCCTTATCCCCCAGAGGTTGCCCCAGGCTGCCCTGACCCCCCCCCGGCCCAGCTGTGGCACAGGATTAACGCCACAGCTGTTAACGAGTTCTGAGCGGATTAACCCGGGCTGGCACCCCCAGAGCCCCCCGGGCCCCTCCCCAGCCCCGCTGCCCACGCACAGAAATGGCCAAAATATTTGGGGTGAGAAAGGGGGGGCACTCACACCCTTCAGTGCCTCAGTTTCCCCCCGTGTGGGGCAGCTGAAGTGGGGCTGAGTGGGGGAGTCGGGGTTGGGGGGCACACGGGGGGGGACCCCCAGAGTGGGGGGCAGGCCCAGGAGGGGGTCCCCAGTAGGGTTGGGGTGAGGAGGGGGCGCCCAGCAGGGACTGGGTGGGGCAGTGTGTCCCAGGATGTTTTGGGGTGTCCCCCAGGATGTTTTGGGGTGTCCCAGGATGTTTTAGGGTGTCCCAGGATGTTTTGGGGTGTCTCAGGATATTTTGGGGTGTCCTCATAGATGTTTTGAGGTGTCTCAGGATGTTTTGGGGGGTCCTCACGGATGTTTTGGGGTGTCCCAGGATGTTTTGAGGTGTCTCAGGATGTTTTGGGGTGTCCCCCAGGATGTTTTGGGGTGTCACTGCCCCTGTCACTGTCCCCCCTCCCCGCAGGCAGCTCCTTCCCCTGCCTGGTGGACGTGGTGCCCGTGAAGAACGAGGATGGCACCGTCATCATGTTCATCCTCAACTTCGAGGCCGTGAGGGAACCTGAGCCCGGGGAGGCCCCGACCCCCAGCACCAACCACTGGGTCACCCCGGCCCCCTGGGGGCCCGCAGGTATGGGGGGACAGGGACATGGGGACACAAACAGGTGTGGGGGGACAGGGACATTGGGTCACCCCAACCCCCTGGGGGCCTGCAGGTATGGGGGGGACAGGGACATGGGGACACAAACAGGTGTGGGGGGGACAGAGACAGTGGGTCACAAACAGGTGTGGGGGGACAGGGACACTGGGTCAGCCCCCAGGTATTGGGGGGACAGGGACAGTGGGTCACCCCAACCCCCTGGGGGCCTGCAGGTATGGGGGGGACAGGAACATGGGGACACCCCCAGGTATGGGGGGACAGAGACATTGAGTCACCCCCAGGTATGGGGGGACAGGGACACCCCCAGGTATGAGGGGACAAGGACACAGGGTCACCCCCAGGTATTTGGGGGGACAGGGACACTGAGTCACACCCTCCCAGGTCCCTGCAGGGGCAATGGGCTCAGTGCCACCAGGCCGGTGTCAGCCCATGTCCTGCTGTCCCCATGTCCCAGGTGTCGCTATAGGGCACATGAGGACAGTGGGCAGCACCATGGGGAGGGGGTCAAACCCTGCCCCTGACCCCTGCCCTGACCCCTGCCCTGACCCCTGCCCTGACCCCAGCCCTGACCCCTGCCCTGACCCCCAGCCCTGACCCCCTGCCCTGACCCCAGCCCTGACCCCTGCCCTGACCCCCAGCCCTGACCCCAACCCTGACCCCAGCCCTGACCCCAGCCCTGACCCCAGCCCTGACCCCAGCCCTGACCCCTGCCCTGACCCCAGCCCTGACCCCCAGCCCTGACCCCAGCCCTGACCCCCAGCCCTGACCCCCAGCCCTGACCCCAACCCTGACCCCCAACCCTGACCCCAACCCTGACCCCAGCCCTCACCCCAGCCCTGACCCCAGCCCTGACCCCAGCCCTGACCCCAGCCCTGACCCCAGCCCTGACCCCCAGCCCTGACCCCAGCCCTGACCCCCAGCCCTGACCCCAGCCCTGACCCCAGCCCTGACCCCCAGCCCTGACCCCAGCCCTGACCCCCAGCCCTGACCCCCAGCCCTGACCCCAGCCCTGACCCCAGCCCTGACCCCAGCCCTGACCCCCAGCCCTGACCCCTGCCCTGACCCCAGCCCTGACCCCCAGCCCTGACCCCTGCCCTGACCCCAGCCCTGACCCCCAGCCCTGACCCCCAGCCCTGACCCCAGCCCTGACCCCCAGCCCTGACCCCAGCCCTGACCCCTGCCCTGACCCCTGCCCTGACCCCTGCCCTGACCCCTGCCCTGACCCCAGCCCTGACCCCCAGCCCTGACCCCAGCCCTGACCCCTGCCCTGACCCCAGCCCTGACCCCCAGCCCTGACCCCAGCCCTGACCCCTGCCCTGACCCCTGCCCTGACCCCAGCCCTGACCCCCAGCCCTGACCCCAGCCCTGACCCCTGCCCTGACCCCTGCCCTGACCCCAGCCCTGACCCCTGCCCTGACCCCCAGCACGCAGCCGGTCCCTGTGGCCGCAGCAGCCCCACGGGGGGGATTTGGAGCCGGGTCCTGACCCCGGCCCAGCCCTGACCCGGCGCTGTCCCTCCCCAGGACGCAGCCGCTCCCTGCGGCTGAAGCTCTTGGCTCTCACCGGCAGCCGCCAGTCGCTGCCCCCCGAGCCCCCCGAGCCCCCGGACGTGGTGGTGGTGGACCCGGGGGTGATGGACCCCCTGGCCGTGGACCTGGCCCTCCCTGCCAGCGACTCGGGCCCCGAGGACGCCTCGTCCTCGCTGGATCCCGGCGCCGGGGACCGTCCCGAGGACGAGGCGGCGCTGATGGGGGACCCCGAGGTGACACAGCCGTCCCCGCGGGCCGAGCGCCTGGCGCTGGCCTTTGCCAACCACAGCCTGGCCCGGAGCCGGTCCCGGGAGCGCCGGTCCCGGGAGAGCCTCCGCAGCCTCCGCCGCGCGTCCTCCGTCGATGACATCGAGGCCATGAAGGGGGACGGGGACAAGCGATGCCACAGCCGACACGCCAGTGCCAGCGCCGGCCTGCACCGCGGGTCCAGCACCGGTATGGACAGCCTTGGGGATGGGGACATGGGGACATGGGGACAGCCTTAGGGATGGGGACATGGGGACAGCCATCGGGGCTGGGGACATGGGGACGTGGGGACAGCCTTAGGGGATGGGGACATGGGGACAGCCTTAGGGGATGGGGACATGGGGACATGGGGACATGGGGACAGCCTTAGGGGATGGGGACATGGGGACAGCCTTAGGGGATGGGGACATGGGGACGTGGGGACAGGGGGACAGCCTTAGGGGATGGGGACATGGGGACATGGGGACAGCCCCCAGGGCTGGGGACATGGGAACATGGGGACAGCCATTGGGGCCAGGGACAGCCCCCAGGGCTGGGACATGGGGACAGCCTTAGGGGCTGGGGACATGGGGACAGCCCCCAGGGCCGGGGACAGCCACTGGGGCTGGGGACATCAGGACAGCCCCCAGGGCCAGGGCCAGCCATTAAGGCCAGGGACAGCCCCCAGGGCCGGGGACATGGGGACAGCCACAGCCACACACCCCGGTGACCCCGCTGCCCCACAGCAGTGCCCGGGGCTAGAGGGGACTGGGGATCCCCCCATCCACCACCAAGACCCCCCCAGCCCCTCCCGCAGCCCCCTCGGCCCCACTGAGCCACAGTGTGGGACCACCCTGGGAACCACCTCGGGAATCACCTCGTTGGCCCCGGAGCCCGTTAAGCGCATTAAGATAAGGGACAATTACTATAATGATATTAAAGGTAACTGAGAGCAGCTCTGCAGGTCCCCGGGGGCCGGTGACACACGGCTGGGCCCTCCCCTGCCCTGGGGGCTCCACATTGGTGGGACCCCAACCCTGGAGGAGCTGTGGGATCCCCCCAGGGACTGTGGGACCCCTGTCACAGGGGCCTTGGGAAGCTGTGGGGCCTGTCCCGGGGGGCGCAGGGTCTGTGAGGCCCGGTGGCAGGAGCAGGATATGTGAGCCCCGGTGGCAGTCCCCAGTACCGGTGGCAGTCCCGGTGCCGTGGGACACCGTGGTGACAGTACCAATGCTGGTGGCAGTCTCGGTGCCATGGGACACCGCGGTGACAGTCCTGGCGCCGTGGGACGCCATGGTGACAGTGACAGTGGCAGTCCCCAGTCCCAGTGGCAGTCCCCAGTGCCAGTGACAGTCCCGGTGCTGTGGGACTCCACAGTGACAGTCCCCAGTGCCGGTGGCAGTCCCCGGTGGCAGTCCCAGTGCCGGTGGCAGTCCCGGTGGCAGTGGGACACTGCAGTGACAGTGACAGTGACAGTGCCGTTGTGTCCCCCAGGCGCGGTGGCCGCGGTGACAGTCCCGGTGCCGTGGGACACTGCAGTGACAGTGAGAGTGGCGGTGGCAGTCCCGGTGCCGTGGGACACTGCGGTGGCAGTCACCGGTGCCAGTGGCAGTCCCGGTGCCCTGGGACACTCTGGTGACAGTGACGGTGGCAGTGGCGGTGACAGTGACGGTGACAGTGCCGTTGTGTCCCCAGGCGCGGTGACAGTGGCAGTGGCAGTCCCGGTGCTGTGGGACACTGTGGTGACAGTGGCAGTGACAGTGCCGTTGTCCCCCCAGGCGCGGTGGCCGCGGTGACAGTCCTGGTGCCGGTGGGACACCGTGGTGACAGTGACAGTGACAGTGACAGTGCCGTTGTGTCCCCAGGCGTGGTGGCTGCAGTGACAGTCCCAGTGCCGGTGGCAGTTCCTGGTGCTATGGGACGCCACGGTGACAGTGACGGTGCCGGTGGCGGTGACAGTGACAGTGCCGTTGTGTCCCCAGGCATGGTGGCTGCAGTGACAGTCCTGGTGCTGGTGGCAGTCCCGGTGCTGTGGGACACCGTGGTGACAGTGACGGTGGCGGTGGCGGTGACAGTGACAGTGACAGTCTCGTTGTGTCCCCAGGCGCGGTGACAGTGACAGTGGCGGTGGCAGTTCCCGGTGCTGGTGGGACACTGTGGTGACAGTGACAGTGACAGTCCCGTTGTGTCCCCAGGCGCAGTGACCGTGGTGACAGTGACAGTGGCGGTGGCAGTTCCCGGTGCCGTGGGACACTGTGGTGACAGTGACAGTGGTGGTGACAGTGACAGTGACAGTCCCGTTGTGTCCCCAGGCGCGGTGGCCGCGGTGACAGTGGCAGTGACAGTGACAGTGCCATTGTCCCCCCAGGCGCGGTGGCCGTGGTGACAGTCCCGGTGCCGGTGGGACACTGTGGTGACAGTGACAGTGACAGTGACAGTGCCATTGTCCCCCCAGGCGCGGTGGCCGTGGTGACAGTCCTGGTGCCGGTGACAGTCCCGGTGCCGGTGGGACACTGTGGTGACAGTGACAGTGACAGTGCCGTTGTCCCCAGGCGCGGTGGCCGCGGTGACAGTGGCAGTGACAGTGACAGTGCCGTTGTCCCCAGGCGCGGTGGCCGCGGTGCGCAGCGCTCTGCTCAACTCCACGTCGGACTCGGACCTGGCGCGGTTCCGGGCCATCGGCCGCATCCCCCAGATCACCCTCAACTTCATGGACCTGCAGCCGGGGGGGCTCCTGGCCCCGCCCCCCGCCCCCCGCCCCATCATCGCCCCCACCAAACTGCGCGACCGCACACACAACGTCACCGAGAAGGTCACACAGGTGAGGCCCGGCCAGGGGACAGGGGGACAGGTGACACAGGTGAGGCCTGGAGGGGGGACAGGTGACACAGGTGAAGCCTGGGCAGGGGGACAGGTGACACAGGTGAGGCCCTGGTGGGGGGACAGGTGACACAGATGACACAGGTGAGGCCCTGGTGGGGGGACAGGTGACACAGGTGAGGCCCAGAGGGGGGGACAGGTGACACAGGTGAGGCCTGGGTGGGGGACAGGTGACACAGGTGAGGCCCTGGTGGGGGGACAGGTGACACAGGTGAGGCCTGGCCGGGGGGACAGGTGACACAGGTGGGGCCTGGGCAGGCGGACAGGTGACACAGGTGAGACCTGGGCAGGCGGACAGGTGACACAGGTGAGGCCCGGCCGGGGGACAGGGGGACAGGTGACACAGGTGAGGCCTGGAGGGGGGACAGGTGACACAGGTGAGGCCCTGGTGGGGGGACAGGTGACACAGGTGAGGCCTGGGGGGGGGGGGACAGGTGACACAGGTGAGGCCCTGGTGGGGGGACAGGTGACACAGGTGAGGCCTGGCTGGGGGGACAGGTGACACAGGTGAGGCCTGGAGGGGGGACAGGTGACACAGGTGAGGCCCTGGGGGCTGTGGAGGGCCCCGGGGCTGTGTGGTGCAGGAGGTGACTGGGAGGTGCAGGAGGTCACTGGGTGATGCAGGAGGTGACTGGGTAGCACTGGAGGTGACTGGGTGGTGCAGGAGGTGACTGGGAACACCAGGTGGTGGCAGAGGTGGCACGAGGTGCAGGGATGGCCAGGTTATACTGGACAATTTCAGTGAGGATGTGGCCGGGCTGTGCCAAGGTGGCCTGGCAGTGACAATGTGTCCCGGCAGTGACAAAGTGTCCCAGCAGTGACAACATGTCCAGGCAGTGCTGGAGGGGATGTGCAGTGCTGGAGGTGGCCGAGTGCTGCCAAAGTGTCTGAGTGATGCCAGAAATGTCCCGGCGATGCCAAAGTGACCCGGTGGTGCCAAAGTGACCCGGCAGTGCTGGAGGCAGCCGGGCAGTGCCAGGGAGGCTCGATGGTGCTGGGGGCTCTGCCCCAAACTGCCCTGGGGGGTCTGCCCCAAACTGCCCGGGGGCTCTGCCCCAAACTGCCCGGGGGGTCTGCCCCAAACTGGCCAGGGGGTCTGCCCCAAACTGCCTGGGGGGTCTGCCCCAAACTGCCTGGGGGGTCTGCCCCAAACTGACCAGGAGGTCTGCCCCAAACTGCCCAGGGGGTCTGCCCCAAACTGCTCGGGGGGTCTGCCCCAAACTGCTCGGGGGATCTGCCCCAAACTGCCCGGGGGCTCTGCCCCAAACTGCCCAGGGGGTCTGCCCCAAACTGCCCGGGGGTCTGCCCCAAACTGCCCAAGGGGTCTGCCCCAAACTGCCCGGGGGGTCGTGGCCACGCTGTTCTGGTGTTTTGGGTGCCGTGGCTGGGGGGAGCCGGGTCTGGGACAGTCCCTGGGGGGCTCCCAGTGAGATGTAGGGGGCAGACGCCTGTTAGTGCTGTGATCCCCCTGGCCTTGGTGCCATGATCCACCATCACCCCGGTGCTGTGATCCCCCTGGCCCCGGTGCCGTGATCCACCTCACCCCAGTGTGGTGATCCCCCATCACACCAGTGCTGTGATCCCCCTCACCCCTTTGCCATGGTGCCCCTGGCCCCTGTGCTGTGATCCCCCTGGCCCTGGTACCGTGATCCCCTATCATCACCTGGGTGCCATGATCCCCCAGGCCCCGGTGCAGTGATCCTCACTCCAGTGCCATCATCCCCCTCACCCCAGTGCCGTGATCCCCCTGGTCCCAGTGCCATGATCCCCATCACCCCTCACCTGTGACCCCCCTCACCCTGGTGTGATGATCCCCTTTGCCCCGGTGCCGTGATCCCCCTCACCCGTGATCCCCCTGGCCCCTCACCCGTGATCCCCCTGGCCCCTTTGCCATGATCCCCCTCACCCCAGGGCCGTGATCCCCATCACCCTGGTGCCGTGACCCCCTTTGCCGTGATCCCCTTTTCCCCGATCCCCCTGCCCCGGTTGTGTCCCTGCCGGTGCCCGGCCCTGGCCGTGGTCTCTAATCCCCTGCCCGTTGTGTAACCACCATCTGCCGCTGCACCGGGAGGCGCCTCTTAATTACACCCCGACATCCCTCCGCTAATGATCCGGGGGGGGGGGGGCTGGGGGGGCTGCGGGCATTCCCGGGGGGCCTGCGGGGTGGGGGGGGACCCGCCCTCGGTGCCGCCCCGGGGGTCCCTGGGGGTCCTGCGGTGTCCCCGCGGTGTCCCCGGGGGTCCTGGGATGTCCCCGGGATGTCCCCGGGGGTCTCCAGCAGCCGGCGGGGGATGGAGCGGCCCCGGAGCATCTGCGCGACCCCCCCGGGACCCCCCGGCCTGCACATGCCCGGGCACGTGAGGGAGCCCGAGGGGAGCGTGGCTTCACCTGGAGCTCCAGTCCCTCTGCCGGGGCTCCCACCTGGAGCTCCGGGGGTCTCCAGTCCCCTCCGGGGGTCTCCAGTCCCCTCTGGGGGTCTCCAGTCCCTCTGCCGGGGCTCCGGGGGTCTCCAGTCCCTCTGCCGGGGCTCCGGGGGTCTCCAGGCGCTCTGTGGGGTGTCCCCCCCTCATTCCCCATCCCCAAATCCCCCCAGCTCCCCTTGATTGCCTGGGCCGGGGTTAATTGTCCCCGGGGACATGAGGAGACAGCGGGGACAGGGGGGACAGAGGGGACACTCGGGGTGTGTTCTGGAGTGGGACCCCAGACCCATTCAGGGTGTGTTCTGGGGGGATCCCCGGGTGGGACCCCAGACCCATTCAGGGTGTGAGGACCCGGCGGTGCCACCAGCGGGGGGGGGGCGTCACTGGGGTCACATCAGCGGCATTGGGGGCGGGTTGGGGACTCCAGGGACCCCCCATTGCCCACCCCGGCCCTGCTGGCACCGCCTGGGAGGGCGGGGGCGCTGCCCCAGGTCCCTGTCCTTGGGGCTGGGGGTGTCCAGAGGGGCCGGGGGTGGCCAGGGGGGCCTGGAGGGCACAGCTGAGGGGCAGTGCCAGGCCTGGGGGTGTCCAGAGGTGGCAGGAGGGGCTGGGGGTGTCCAGGAGGGGCTGGGGGTGTCCAGGGGGCCTGGGGGTGTCCAGGAGGGGCTGGGGGTGTCCAGGAGGGGCCGGGGGTGTCCAGGGGGCCTGGGGGGGCACAGCCGTGGGGCAGTGCCAGGCCTGGGCTCTGGCCAGGGACACGGGGACATGGGGACACCGGGAGCCGTGAATCAGCCGGGGCTGCCAAGGCAGGGCCAGCTCAGCGCCACCGTCACTGTCCGTGTCCCCATCCCTGTCACTGTCCCTGTCCCCGTTCCCATCCCTGTCCCCATCCCTCTCCCCACCATCCCTGTCCTTGTCCCCTCCATCGCTGTCCCCATCACTCCCTGTCCTCATCCCCATCCCTGTCCCTGTCCCCATCACTGTCCTTGTCCCCCATCATTGTCCCCATCCCTGTCCCTGTCCGTGTCCCCACCCCCATCAATGCCCCCCATCCCCATCCCGCCGCTGCCGGGGCTGTGCAAGTCCCGCTTTGGGGGTCTCCGGTGTGGTTTGGGGGTCTCCGGTGTGGTCTGGGGGTCTCCGGTGTGGTCTGGGGGTCTCCAGTGCGGTCTGGGGGTCCCCCAGTGCGGTCTGGGGGTCTCCAGTGTGGTCTGGGGGTCCCCCGGTGTGGTCTGGGGGTCTCCAGTGTGGTCTGGGGGTCCCCCGGTGTGGTCTGGGGGTCTCCAGTGTGGTCTGGGGGTCCCCGGTGTGGTCTGGGGGTCCCCAGTGCGGTTTGGGGGTCCCCGGGGGGTTTGGGGGTCCCCAGTGTGGTCTGGGGGTCCCCCGGTGTGGTCTGGGGGTCCCCGGGGGGTTTGGGGGTCTCCAGTGTGGTCTGGGGGTCCCCGGTGTGGTCTGGGGGTCCCCCCTGGGGTCTGGGGGTCTCCGGTTCCCTCCGGACGGGATCAAACCCCGGTTCCTCCCCCCGTCCCTCCCCCGGGGAGTGGCTCAGCCCGGGGCCGGGTTGGGGGGGGGCTCGGGGGTCCCGCCCCGCTCCATCTGCCGCTCTCGGGGCCGGGGGGGGGGGGGGCTCGGGGACCCCCGGAGCGCGGCCATGGCCCCGGTGAGGGGGGACAGCGGGGACCGCCCCGACGGGGAGCGCCGGGACCGGGTCCGCCGGGCGGTGAGGGTCTCCAGCCTGGTGGCCCAGGAGGTGCGGGGGGCTCGGGGGGGCTCGGGGGGGCTCAGGGGGCTCTGGGGGGACCCGGTAGGACCAGGGGAGGGGGCTCGGGGGTCCTCACCGGGAGGGAATAGGGGGACCCGCAGTTTGTGCCACCGCTCGGGTTTGGGGGGATCTGGGGGGCTCTGAGGGGCACCGGGGCGCTCTGGGGGGCTCTAGGGGGCTCAGGGGGCTCGGGGGGGCTCGGGGAGACCCGGCAGGACCAGGGGAGGGGGCTCGGGGGTCCGCACCGGGAGGAAAAAAGGAGAACCCGCAGTTTGTGCCGCCGCCGCTCGGGTTTCGGGGGTCCCGGGGGGTTCCCACGCTGGTGGGGGGGGGATATGGAGCCTGGGGGGGCACCGGGGGGATCTGGGGGGCTCTGAGAGGCACCGAGGGGCTCTGAGGGGCTTTGAGGGGCTCTGAGCGGCACCGGGGGGCTCTGGGGGGCTCTGGAGAGGGTCCGGCGGGCGGTGAGGGTCTCCAGCCTGGTGGCTCAGGAAGTGCGGTGGACTCTGAGGGGCTCTGGGGGGCTCTGAGGGGCTCTGGGGAGGTTCTGGGGGGCTCTGAGGGGCTCTAGGGGGCACCGGGGGGCTCTGAGGGGCTTTGAGCGGCACTGGGGGGCTCTGGGGAGCACCGGGGGGCTTTGAGGGGCTCTGAGGGGCTCTGAGGGGCTCTGGGGAGCACCGGGGGGCTTCGAGGGGCGTTTGGTGGTCCCGGGATTCTCGGGGGGTCTCCCCCCACGGCGGCAGAGGGGACCCGGGGTTTATCCTGCCCTGAGGGGTCCCCGGGGTGTCCCCACACACCCCAATGGGGGGCGCTGAGCAGGGGGAGGGCGCTGGGGGTCTCAGCAGGCGGCTCTGAAGGGCTGGGGGCGCCTGGGGGGTCCTGGGAGGTCCTGGGGGGGTCTGAGTGTCCCCCGTTTGGGGAGGGGGTCCTGTAGCTCCTCACTGGGTCTGGGGTACCCCCACTGTTGGAGTAGGGGGGCACTGCTGGTTGTGGTGGGTGACCCTGGGGGTCCAGGGTGGTTGTGGTGGGTGACTTTGGGGGCCATAACCCCCCTGGGGGGTCCCCGCTGCCCACCCGGTGCCTTGGCCGGGCCCAGCTGTGTCCAGATGTGTCCAGATGTGCCGTGGTGGCTTGTGGGGTGATGTGGGGTAACGGCTCGTGGCTGATGTGGCCTCTGCTTTGTCCCTGGCGGTCCCCAGGGTGTCCCAGGCGGTCCCTGGGGTGTCCCAGGGTGTCCCAGGCAGTCCCCAGGTGGTCCCAGGATATCCCAGGGAGTCCCCAGGGTGTCCCAGGTGATCCCTGGGGTGTCCCAGGCAGTCCCAGAGTGTCCCAGGGTGTCCCTCGTAGCCGTTCCCTTGCCGGTGTCTTTGGGGCGTCTTTGGGGCGTCTTTGGGGTGACTTTGGGGTGACTTGGGGGCGACTTTGGAGCATCTTTGGGGTGTCTGTGGGGCGTCTTTGGGGTGACTTTGGGGCGTCTTTGGGGCGTCTTTGGGGCGACTTTGGGGCATCTTTGGGGTGTCTGTGGGGCGTCTTTGGGGTGACTTTGGGGTGTCTTTGGGGCATCTTTGGGATGGCTTTGGGGCGACTTTGGGGCGTCTTTGGGGCGTTTTTGGAGTGTCTTTGGGGTGTCTTTGGGGCAGCTTTGGGGTGTCTTTGGGGCGTCTTTGGGGTGACTTTGGGGTGCCTTTCGGGTGCCTTTGGGGTGACTTTGGGGCGCCTTTGGGGCGTCTTTGGGGCGACTTTGGGGCATCTTTGGGGCGTTTTTGGAGTGTCTTTGGGGTGTCTTTGGGGCGTATTTGGGGCGACTTTGGGGCGTCTTTGGAGTGTCTTTGGGGCAGCTTTGGGGTGTCTTTGGGGTGTCTTTGGGGTGTCTTTGGGGTGGCTTTGGGGTGGTTTTGGGGTGTCTTCGGGGTGTCTTTGGGGTGTCTTTGGGGCGTCTTTGGGGCGACTTTGGGGTAGTTTTGGGGCGTCTTTGGGGTGTCTTTGGGGTGACTTTGGGGTGGCTTTGGGGTGGTTTTGGGGTGACTTTGGGGTGGGTCAGCAGCACCGTCCCCGTGCAGGGCTCGGGGCTGGGGCGGTCGCACCGCCCCCCCAGGGACGTCACCCCGTCACGGGGCCTGTCCCCCACCCCACCCTGCCACGGGTGTCACAGGCAGCAGCGGGTGCCACCGTGTCCCCGTGTCCCCCGTGTCCCCATGTCGGGGGGTCCCGAGGGGGCTGCGACCCCCCAGCTCAGCGCCGTGAGTACCCCCAGGGGGGCAGCCCTGCAGGGTGGGGGGCTTGGGGGGTCCCAGCATTGGGGTGTCCCCTTGTCCCCACGGCGCCCCGGTGTCACCTGGCTGAGGGTGACCGCCCTGGGTGACACCTGCAGGGGACAGGGGGGGGTCATGGGGGGTGGGTGTGCCTGGGGGTGTCCCCAGGGGGGTCTCGGGGTCAGTGATAAGGTGGGTGTGAGTGTTTAGTGAGGTCTGGGGGTCTCAGGGGGCGTTGGGTGGTGCCAGGCCTGTGTTAGGGCAGGTGTGGGGGGCACAGTCAGGTGTGGGGGGCCCAGACAGGTGTGGGGGGCCCGGACAGGTGTGGGGGGCACAGGCAGGTGTGGGGGGCCCGGACAGGTGTGGGGGGCTCAGGCAGGTGTGGGGGGCCCAGGCAGGTGTGGGGGGCCCAGACAGGTGTGGGGTGCCCAGGCAGGTGTGGGGTGTCCAGACAGGTGTGGGGTGCCCAGACAGGTGTGGGGGGCCCGGGCAGGTGTGGGGGGCACAGGCAGGTGTGGGGGGCTCAGGCAGGTGTGGGGGGCACAGACAGGTGTGGGGTGTCCAGACAGGTGTGGGGGGCCCGGACAGGTGTGGGGGGCACAGGCAGGTGTGGGGTGTCCAGACAGGTGTGGGGGGCACAGTCAGGTGTGGGGGGCTCAGGCAGGTGTGGGGGGCCCGGGCAGGTGTGGGGGGCACAGACAGGTGTGGGGGGCTCAGGCAGGTGTGGGGGGCACAGACAGGTGTGGGGGGCTCAGGCAGGTGTGGGGGGCACAGTCAGGTGTGGGGGGCTCAGGCAGGTGTGGGGGGCCCGGGCAGGTGTGGGGGGCCCGGGCAGGTGTGGGGGGCTCAGGAAGGGGACACTGCCAGTGCTGGTGTTGGGTGTCTGTGGGTTCTGGATACCCACTGGGGCAGGATTTGAGGTTCTCTGGCTGTGGGGTATGTGCTGGGGCAAAATTTGAGGTTCTGTGGCTGTGGGACACTGCCGGGGCAGGATTTGGGGCTCTGTGGGGCACTGCTGGGGCAGGATTTGAGGTTCTGTGGTTGCGGGGTACCCGCTGGGGCAGGATTTGGGTTTCTGTGGCTGTGGTGTATGTGCTAGGGCAAAATTTGGGGTTCTGTGGCTGTGGGGCACTGCTGGGGCAGGATTTGGGGTTCTGTGGTTGCGGGGTACCCGCTGGGGCAGGATTTGGGGTTCTGTAGCTGTGGTGTACGTGCTGGGGCAGGATTTGAGGTTATATGGTTGTGGGGCACTGCCGGGGCAGGATTTGGGGTTCTGTGGTTGTGGAGTATCCACTGGGACGGGATTTGAGGTTCTGTGGCTGTGGGATACCCACTGGGGCAGGATTTCAGGTTCTGTGGCTGTGGTGTATGTGCTAGGGCAAAATTTGGGGTTCTGTGGCTGTGGGGCACTGCTGGGGCAGGATTTGGGGGTCTGGGACTGTCAGGTACCTGCCAGAGCAGGGCTGGGGATCCCTGTGGTATCCTGGGGGTCCCTGCCTAGTGCTGGGGGTCTCTCTTGGGTTCTGAGGGTCCCTGCTCAGTGCTGGGGGTCCCTATGGGGTGCTGGGGGTCCCTGCTGGGTGCTGGGGGGTCCTGCTGGGTGCTGGGGGTCCCTGTGGGATGCTGGGGGTCTCTGAGGGTCTCTGATGTGCTCTGGGGGTCTCTGGTGTGCTCTGGGGGTCTCTGGGTGTCTCTGGGGGTCTCTGGGGGGTCTCTGGTGTGCTCTGGGGGTCATTGGGTGGCTCAGGGGGTCCCTGGGTGTCCCTTGGTGTGCTCTGGGGTGCTCTGGGGTGCTCTGGGGGTCCCTGGGGGTCCCTGGGGGTCCCTGGGGGTCTCTGGGGGTCTCTGGGTGTCTCTGTTGTGCTCTGGGGCTCTCAGGGGGTCTCTGGGGGTCTCAGGGGTCTCAGTGTATCTGGGCCGCCCGTGGGCGCGGGTGTTTTGGGTCGCGGCAGGTGCGGCCCCGCCTGTCCCGGGGGGTGTCGGGGGTGTCACTGTCACCGCAGGTGTCGGGGACGCGTCACCGGGGCGGGAACGTGTCGTGTCGTGTCCTCGGGTGTCGCCGAACGTGTCACCGCCATCTGTGTCACCGTCACTGCGGGGGGGGGCACCGGGCCCGGGGACCCCCGAGCTCTGCGGGGCTGGGGGGCGCAGGGGGGGCTGGGGGGTGTCACCAGGGCTGGGGGGCTCAGGGGGGGCTGGGGGGTGTCACCAGGGCTGGGGACACGTTGGGCTGGGGGGTGGTGGCTTTGGGGGGCTGGGGACCCCATGGTTGGGGGTCCTGGGGGGCTCTGGAGACCCCATGGCTGGGGGTCCTGGGGGGCTCTGGGGGACCCATGGCTGGGGCTCTGGAGACCCCATGGCTGGGGGTCTCGGGGGGCTCTGGAGGACCCATGGCTGGGGGTCCTGGGGGGCTCTGGAGACCCCATGGCTGGGGGTCCTGGGGGGCTCTGGGGGACCCATGGCTGGGGCTCTGGAGACCCCATGGCTGGGGGTCTCGGGGGGCTCTGGAGGACCCATGGTTGGGGGTCCTGGGGGGCTCTGGAGACCCCATGGCTGGGGGTCCTGGGGGGCTCTGGGGGACCCATGGCTGGGGCTCTGGAGACCCCATGGCTGGGGGTCTCGGGGGGCTCTGGAGGACCCATGGCTGGGGGTCCTGGGGGGCTCTGGAGACCCCATGGCCGGGGCTCTTGGGGGGCTCTGGAAGACCCCATGGCTGGGGGTCCTGGAGGGCTCTGGATGCCCCATGGTTGGGGGTCTTGGGGTGCTCTGGGGGACCCGTGGCTGGGGGTCTCAGGGGGCTCTGTGTGTCCCCATGTCTGGGGGTCCCGGGGGGCTCTGGAGACCCCACAGTTGGGGGTCCCAGGGGTCTCTGCATGTCCCCCCCGTGTATGGGGGGCTGGCACAGGGAGGGGGATACCAGGACAGCCCCCCGCCCCTCTCTGCCCCCCCCGGGGCTACACTGGGGGCGGGAGGTGGATTTGGGGGATCCCCAGGTGTGTCTGTGGGGCGGGAGGTGAATTTGGAGGGTCCCAGGTGTGTCTGTGGGGCGGGAGGTGAATTTGGGGGTTCCAGGTGTGTCTGTGGGGCGGGAGGTGAATTTGGGGGGTTCCAGGTGTGTCTGTGGGGCGGGAGGTGAATTTGGGGGGTTCCAGGTGTGTCTGTGGGGCGGGAGGTGAATTTGGGGGGTTCCAGGTGTGTCTGTGGGGCGGGAGGTGAATTTGGGGGTTCCAGGTGTGTCTGTGGGGCGGGAGGTGAATTTGGGGATCCCCAGGTGTGTCTGTGGGGCGGGAGGTGAATTTGGGGGTTCCAGGTGTGTCTGTGGGGCGGGAGGTGAATTTGGGGGTTCCAGGTGTGTCTGTGGGGCGGGAGGTGAATTTGGGGATCCCCAGGTGTGTCTGTGGGGCTGTTTTGGGGGGGCTGTGACTAATTGGGGGGGGGTCCTGGCCACTCTCCCTTCCCATCCATCCCCCCCCAGTTACCTGTGGGGCCGGGGGGGGTCCCCATTTAGGGGTCCCCACTTAGGGGTCAGCTCAGATGGGGTGGGGTCCCCCCCAGCCCACAGGGGGGGCTATAGGGGTCGGGGGGTGCCTGAGGGGGGTCGGGGGGTGCCCGAGGGGGTCGGGGGGTGCCCGTGGGGGGCGGGGGTCTCTCCCCAGGGCCTCCCCCCGCCCCCCCCGCCCCAGGCCGGGGTTTGTCCCACTTTGCCGTGGCAGATGCGATAAATTTAGCGGCGAGAGCGGCTGGTGGCTGGAGCCGCCCCCCGGCCCCCCTTTCCTCCCCTCCCTCCCCTCCCCCCGGCCCCCCCGCCCCCCCCGCCCCCGCTCGAACCGCGGCCAGGAACGGACAGGACAGGGCAGGGGAGGCCGGGACTGTGGGGCTGGGGTCCAGAGTGTGGGGCTGGGGTCCAGACTGCGGGATCGGGGTCCAGTCTCCAGGATTGGGGTCCAGACTGCGGGGCTGGGGTGCAGACTGTGGGGTCGGGGTCCAGAGTGGGGGTTTGGGGTCCAGATTGTGGAGCTGGGGTTCAGGCTCCAGGGTTTGGGGTCCAGACTGCGGGGTCAGGATCCAGATTGGGGGTTTGGGGTTCAGATTGTGGGGTCAGGGTCCAGACTGAAGAGTTGGGGTCCAGATTGTGGCTTTGGGGTCCAGAGTGTGGGATCGGGGTCCAGAGTGTGGGGTCGGGGTCCAGACTCTGGGTTTGGGGTCCAGACTGCAGGGCTGGGGTTCAGACTCCAGGATTAGGGTTCAGACTGTGAGGTCGAGGTCCAGAGTGTGGGATTGGGGTCCAGACTGCAGGGTCGGGATCCAGATTGTGGAGCTGGGGTCCAGATTGGGGGTTTGGGGTCCAGACTGTGGGGCTGGGGTTCAGACTCCAGGTTTGGGGTCCAGACTCTGGGTTTGGGGTCCCCCTCCAGGCCCTCCCTGGGGACACCCCACACTTCCTGCCGGCACCGATGGGGGGCTCTGTGCCGTGGTACCTGTCACCCCCCGTGTCCCCAGGGCCCCGTGTGACCCCGTGACACCCCAGGGGACACCCCAGGGGACACCCCAGGGGACACGTGGGGGGTGTTGGGGTTCACCCCGGAACTGGGTCCCCATAGGCAGGGGACACGTGTGGCCCTGTCCCTGTCACAGGCGCGTGGGGACACGGTGACAGCGGGAATCCCCCGCCGGGGGTGGCGCCTGTGACGCAGCAGCTGCGGCGTGTCCCGGTGCTGTCACCGCGTGTCACCCGCCGAGTGTCACTGTGTGTCACCACGTGTCCCGGCAGCATCGCTGTGTGTCCCTGTGCTGTCACTGTGTGTCCCCGTGCCGTCACTGTGTGTCCCCGTGCTGTCACTGTGTGTCCCCGTGCTGTCACTGTGTGTCCCTGTGCCGTCACTGAGTGGCCCAGTGCTGTCACCGCGTGTCCCAGCGCCATGGCCGTGTGTCCCTGTGCCATCACTCTGTCCCTGGTGCTGTGTGCCCGTGTCACTGTGTGTCACCGTGTGTCCTGGTGTCATTTCTGTGTGTCCCTGTGCCATCACTGTGTCCCTGGTGCTGTGTGCCTGTGTCACTGCATGTCACTGTGTGTCCCAGCACTGTCACCGCGTGTCCCCAGTGCTATGTGCCTGTGTCAATGCATGTCCCGGTGCCATCACCGTGTGTCCCAGCACCATCGCCCTGTGTCACAGTGTCATTACTGTGTGTCCCTGGCACTGTGTCCCCATGTCACTGTGTGTCCTGGTGCAGTCACCAAGTGTCCCTGCCACTGTGTGTCTCTGTCACTGCGTGTCACTGTGTGTCCCAGCACTGTCACCACGTGTCCCGGCCATATCGCCGTGTCTCGGTGGCATCCCTGCGTGTCCCTGCCGCTGTGTGCCCATGTCACTGCGTGTCACTGTGTGTCCCAGTGCAGTCACTGCGTGTCCCTGCCACTGTGTGCCCGTGTCACCGTCTGTCACCGTGTGTCCCAGTGCCATCACCCTGTGTCCCAGCACTGTCACCGCGTGTCCCAGCACCATCGCTGTGTGTCCCAGAGCCGTCGCTGTGTGTCCCTGCCACTGTGTGCCCATGTCACTGTGTGTCCCGGTGCTGTCACTGTGTGTGTCTGGCGCCGTGTGCCCGTGTCACTGCGTGTCACTGTGTGTCCTGGTGCCATCTCCCTGTGTCCCAGCAGTGTCACCGTGTGTCCTGGTGCCATCTCCCTGTGTCCCAGCAGTGTCACCGAACACTCACATATCCCATCACCCCATGGCTGTTCCCACTGCCCCACGAGCCCCCCGGGTCTGGTGGCCCCTGGGGACAGAGGTGACAGGGCCTGTGTGCCGGGAGGGGCTGTGACACTGGGGGACACTGGGAACCACATCCTGGCCCGTGGGCACCACACAGGTTGGGGGACCCCCCTGGGATGTCCCTGGGATGTCCCTGGGTGTCCCTGGATGTCCCAGGTGTGTCCCTGGGTGTCCCTGGGTGTCCCAGGTGTCCCTGTGTGTCCCCGGGTGTCCCAGGTGTGTCCCTGTGTGACCCTGGATGTCCCAGGTGTGTCCCAGGTGTGTCCCTGGGTGTCCCTGACGTGTCCCTGGGTGTCCCTGGGTGTCCCTGGATGTCCCAGGTGTGTCCCTGGGTGTCCCAGGTGTGTCCCAGGTGTGTCCCTGAGTGTCCCTGGGTGTCCCTGGGTGACCCTGGATGTCCCAGGTGTGTCCCAGGTGTGTCCCTGTGTGACCCTGGGTGTCCCTGGGTGTCCCAGGTGTGTCCCAGGTGTGTCCCTGTGTGACCCTGGGTGTCCCTGGATGTCCCTGGGTGTCCCAGGTGTGTCCCAGGTGTGTCCCTGAGTGTCCCTGGGTGTCCCTGGGTGACCCTGGATGTCCCAGGTGTGTCCCTGGGTGACCCTGGGTGTCCCAGGTGTGTCCCAGGTGTGTCCCTGGGTGACCCTGGATGTCCCAGGCGTGTCCCTGGGTGTCCCAGGCGTGTCCCTGGATGTCCCAGGTGTATCCCAGATGTGTCCCAGGTGTGTCCCAGGTGTGTCCCTGGTGTGTCCCAGGCGTGTCCCTGGTGTGTCCCAGGTGTGTCCCTGATGTGTTCCCAGGCACTGTCCCCCCTGTCCCCCCTGTCCCCCCCACACCTGGGGCAGGTGTTGTTGCCCTTGGGGTGCCCAGGTGCCCTCAGGGGGTTGGGACGTGTCACCCATGGGCACCCACAGTGTCCCCACGGTGTCCGGGGAGGGCGGGGGGCTCTGGGGGCCGGGGGGCGCTCCCTGGCCGTGGCTGTGGCAGCAGCCCTGGAGCAGCCTGGGAAAAAAATTAAAAATTTCCGCCCCAATAATTCCTGTCGGATCCGGCTGGAGCGCGGCTGGAGAGCACCGAGCTGGGGGTCCTGCTGCTGCTGGGGGTCCTGCTGATCCTGGGGGGGTCCTGCTCATCCTGGGGGTCCTGCTGATCCTGGGGGGGGTCTCTGCTGATCCTGGGGGGGTCCCTGTTCTTCCTGGGGGTCCCTGTTGTTCCTGGGAGTCCCTGCTGCTCCTGGGGGGGGGGGGGTCCCCACTGCTCCTGGAGGGGTCTCTGCTGCTCCTGGGGGTCTCTGCTGATCCTGGGGGTCCTCACTGCTCCTGGGGGTCCCTCACTGCTCCTGGGGGTCCTCACTGCTCCTGGGGGTCCCTCACTGCTCCTGGGGGTCCTCACTGCTCCTGGGGGAGGGTTCTCACTGCTCCTGGGGGTCCCTCACTGCTCCTGGGGGTCCTCACTGCTCCTGGGGGTCCCAGGGCACCCCATGACCACCAGGTTGGGGTTGGGGGGTCCCTGCCCCCCCCAGGCCGGTGGGGAGTGACCCCTGCCCACCCCCCAGCCCCCTCCCCAGGGATGCTCCCCGCGCTGCTGCAGCTGCTGCAGGAATTCCCGGGTGGCGCCCCCCGCCCCGTGCCCCCCCAGCCCCCCGGGCCCCGTCCCACACTGAGGGTCTCCCTGTGCAGCTCCTGCCTGGGGCTGCCCCCCCGCGATGGCTCCGGGCACGGGCAGGAGGAGAAGGTACCGGGACCACCCCCCGACCTGCGCTTGGGGGTCCGGCTGGGGGGTGGGGGCGCCACAGGGGGGCGAGGGGCCCACCCTGGCATGGAGTGGCTGTGGGGGGCTCGGGATGTGTCCTCGGTGCTTGTTCGGGGGGGTTTAGGGGGTTATATAAATATATATATATTTTTTTTAAATAATATATATAAAGCTCTGGCTTTGTATTATTTATATATGTAAATATATATATTTATTTTTATATATCTCTTTATTTATTTATTTATTTATATAAATATATAATGAAAATATATTATATATTTATATATAAAATATATTTATATATATTTATTTATATATATAAAAATATATGTTTATGACATATTTATATTTATTTATATAAATATATTTATATATATATTTATTTTTATATATTTATATATATAAAAATATATATTTATTACATATATTTATATTTATTTATATAAATACATATATTCATTTAGATATAAAATATATATATTTACATAATATATATAAAGCTCTGCCTTTATATTATTTATATATATAAATATATTTATTTACATATATATTTATATATATAAATATATATTTATTATATATATTTATATTTATATTTTTATATAAAAATAGATATAGATATTTAAATAATATATCTAAAGCTCTGGCTGTGCATGGCAGGGTCACCCCAGCCCCCCCAGTGATACCCTCGGGGTTGTGGGGCCGGTGGGGCAGGTGGGAGGGGATAATTCCCATCCCCTCCCTGTGGGGCAGCAGCAGATGGAGCCCCACGAGGGGCCTGGAGGGACCAGGGGGTGCAGGGGGACTGTGACCCCCATGGGGCAGATGTGGGGCTGGGACCCCTGTGGGGTGGGCTGTGGGTCACCTCTCACCCTTGTTGTGGGGCTGTGGGGCTGTGACCCCTGTGGGGCAGCCCCAGGGATGGCCAGGACCCTGTGGGGCAGCCCCAGGGATGGAGGGATGGCCAGACCCTGTGGGGCAGCCCCAGGGATGGCCAGACCCTGTGGGGCAGCCCCAGGGATGGCCAGACCCTGTGGGGCAGCCCCAGGGATGACCAGGACCCTGTGGGGCAGCCCCAGGGATGACCAGGACCCTGTGGGGCAGCCCCAGAGATGGAGGGATGACCAGGACCCTGTGGGGCAGCCCCAGGGATGACCAGGGCCCTGTGGGGCAGCCCCAGGGATGACCAGGGCCCTGTGGGGCAGCCCCAGGGATGACCAGGACCCTGTGGGGCAGCCCCAGGGGTGACCAGGACCCTGCAAAGATCCCTGAGGTTCAGCCCCAGCATTTCTGGGTGTTGTACAAAGGGGCTGGGAGTGAGGAGGGGTCTGTGCCCCCCCGATGGGGATGCCAGGGGGTCTGTGCCCCCCCGATGGGGGTACCAGGGGGGCCGCGCCCCCCATGGGGGTGCTGGGGATGGCCACGGCTGAGGGTCCAGGGCACTGTGGTGACTGTGGGTGTTTGGGGTGGGAACTGCCCTGGTGGTGTTTGTGGGGCAGGAGGAGGTTGTGGGGCAGCTCTGTGGTTTTGGGAAGGGGGGGGGTTTATCCCCAGCTGTGCCCACCCTGGAACCCCTGGGGGTGTCCTGCACCCCCTCACTGCCTGGGCTGGGGTCTCTCTGCACCCCCAGACTCACAGAGCTGTTGATTTTGGGAAGGACCTTTAGGACTATCAGGTCCAGTGTTGACCCAGCACCTCTGAGTGGGGACCACATCCCCACCTCTCCCCAGGCTGGGGGTCTAAGCCCTGCAGCCCCCCAGAGACCCTTCCTTGCCTGTGTTGGGGTCCCACCTCACCCCAGAGAGTAACACAGAGACATTGAGGTTATAAAGAGCCCCTAAAACTGTTAAAAAGGGCCCCTAAAACTGTTAAAAAGGGCCCCTAAAACTGGCTCCAAGGCCACCAACTGATGTCCCCTGAGGGAATTGGGGTCAGAGGGGCTGTGAGGTGTTGGGGTGCAGGACTGACCCCCCTGTGTGCCCCCCACCCCAGGTGCTGTCCCTGGGCGCCGACGTCCTCCCCGAGTACAAACTGCAGGCGCCGCGCATCCACCGCTGGACCATCCTGCACTACAGCCCCTTCAAGGCCGTGTGGGACTGGCTGATCCTGCTGCTGGTCATCTACACGGCCATCTTCACCCCTTACTCGGCCGCCTTCCTGCTGAGCGACTCGGAGGAGGCGCAGCGGCACCACTGCGGCTACTCCTGCAGCCCCCTGAACGTGGTGGACCTGATCGTGGACATCATGTTCATCATCGACATCCTCATCAACTTCCGCACCACCTACGTCAACTCCAACGAGGAGGTGGTCAGCCACCCCGCCAAGATCGCCATCCACTACTTCAAGGGCTGGTTCCTCATCGACATGGTGGCCGCCATCCCCTTCGACCTGCTCATCTTCGGCTCTGGCTCTGAGGAGGTGGGTCACCAAAAAAAGAATCGCGCTCGCCCGTCGGGTAGAAGCAGGGAAAAAAAGGTTTGTTATGTGTGGAGGCATAAATGACTTGCAGAGACAAGGTGCTCTGCAAACCTGAGATGTTCTAGGATAAGGGACAAGGTATTCTGCAAATCTGAGTTGTTTTAGAATGTGTGGTTTTATTGCAAGGGTGGAAAGGGTTTTGCCTTCAGGTACCAGCCTGGGCTAGAGGGAAGTCCCAGAGAGAGAAGGAAAGAGAGCAAGAGGGGTAGAAGCAGGGAAAAGAAGGTTTATTATGTGTAGAGGTATCTGTGACTTGCAGGGATAAGGTGTTCTGCAAACCTGAGATATTCTAGGATAAGGGACAAGGTACTCTGCAAATCTGAGATATTCTAGAATATGTGGTGCTCTGCACACCTGAGACATTTTAGAATATGTAGTTTTATTGCAAGGGTGGTGGGTAAAGAGGGTTTTGCCTTCAGGCACCAGCCTGGGCTGGAGGGAAGTCCCAGAGAGAGCAAAGAGGGGTAGAAGCAGGAAAAGAAGGTTTGTTACGTGTAGAGGCATCCGAGACTTGTAGGGACAAGGTGCTCTGCAAATTTGAGATATTTTAGGATATGTGGGTTTATTGCAAGGATGGTGGGTAGAAAGGGCTTTGCCTTCAGCCACCAGCCTGGGCTGGAGGGAACCCCAAAGAGAGAGGGAGAATGAGCAAGAGGGGTAGAAACAGGGAAAATAAGGTTTGTTATGTGTAGAGACATCTGTGACTTGCAAGGACAAGGTACTCTGCAAACCTGAGATATTTTAGAATGTGTGGTTTTATTGCAAGGGTGGAAAGGGCTTTGCCTTCAGGCACCAGCCTGGGCTGGAGGGAAGTGCCAGAGAGAGAAGGAGAGAGAGCAAGAGGGGTAGGAGCAGGGAAAAGAAAGAAGGTTTATTATGTGTAGAGGCATGTGTGACTTACAGGGACAAGGTATTTTGCAAATCTGAGATATTTTAGAATATGTAGTTTTATTGCAAGGGTGGTGGGTAAGATGTTTTAGAATGTGTGGTTTTATTGCAAGGGTGGTGGGTAAAGAGGGCTTTGCCTTCAGGCACCAGCCTGGGCTGGAGGGAACCCCAAAGAGAGAGAGAGAGAGAGAGCAAGAGGGGTAGAAACAGGGAAAATAAGGTTTATTATGTGTAGAGGCAGCCGTGACTTACAGGGACAAGGTGCTCTGCAAACCTGAGATATTTTAGAATGTGTGGTTTTATTGCAAGGGTTGTGGGTAAAGAGGGTTTTTTGCCTTCAGGCACCAGCCTGGGCTGGAGGGAAGTGCCAGAGAAAGAAGGAGAGAGAGCAAAGAGGGTTTGGGCTGAGGAGAGGGGAGAGAGAGCAAGGGGCAGGGTCAGAGTGCAGGGGGAAGAGCAGGGAAAGGAGAGCGAGGTCCAGAGAGAGCCAGGTCCTGGTTCCAATCCATTCTATCTCCTTTTGTGATGAATATTCTAATTTACAGTGACCAACCAACACAAGACACAAAATCCTATAGAATCTCCACACAGCCTATAAGAACTACTACATTACCATGTGTTATATTTTAAACTCTAAAAACGACTCTTTAGACTTTTCTGTTTTGCTGCATTGACCTTTGGATCCCTCAGGCAGCAGAAGGGGATTGTTCAATCCAAAGGGATTCTCCTCCAGCTGCCCAGGCTGTTGTCTTCAGGTTCTATAGTAACTAAACTCAGTGTCCTACAACTCAAATTAAGCTTCCATTTCTATCTCGATTACAGGTTTCACATTTTCAGAATCTTTTGCCAAGCAATCATGTTTATAAGGTTTCCCTGATTCACCTTTCCCAACAATTATGATTTAGGGTTTATAGAGTATTTGGGATTTGGTCAAGGATTGGTCAATGAGAGGAAACACCTCTCTGACCCCAGTGGTCAATACAGAAATCCATCACTGAAAGGAATGAAAACAATATAGATTGTTTTGAGAGACTTTGAAGAAAAGTATGTAAACAATCATCAGAAGGCTCAGCATTATGGCAATAGAGGTGACACAGGGGACATGAGGGACAGGGCAGGGGGTGGCAGTGCCAGCTGGGGTTGTTTTGGGGCTGGGGGTTGGAAATATCCCCCTGAAAACTCCTGGGGGTTCCTTGGCCAGCTCAGGTCCTTGAGAGGCTTTGGACAAGACAAAAGATCCCAAAAGAGGCTTTTTCCCCCGGGATTAATCCAAGGAGTTTATTCTCGAAAGGTTCCAGGGGAGAAAAAGAATGAACAAGGAGGATCAAGGCCTTTTTTAGTCAGGAAAAGAGAGCTGGACCTCAGCCAGTGAGGTCAGGAAAGGAAGGAAGGGTCAAACTACGTGGTTACAGACTTTAGGGGTCCTGGGGAAAAAAACATTCCCCAGAGAAATACAACAGGGGTTGTGTTTGGGGGTCCCACCTGTGCCCCCAGTGCTGGGGTGGGTGTTGGGGTGGTGGGTGCTGTTCCCTGGGTGTTGGGTGGTTCCCTGGGTGCTGGTGGTGGGTGCTGTTCCCTGGGTGTTGGGGTCAACCCTGGGTGTTGGGGTGGTGGGTGCTGTTCCCTGGGTGTTGGGGTCACCCCTGGGTGTTGGGGTGGTGGGTGCTGTTCCCTGGGTGGTGGGTGCTGTTCCCTGGGTGTTGGGGTGGTGGGTGCTGTTCCCTGGGTGGTGGGTGCTGTTCCCTGGGTGTTGGGGTGGTGGGTGCTGTTCCCTGGGTGTTGGGGTGGTGGGTGTTGGGGTATTGGGTGGTTCCCTGGGTGCTGGGGTCTCCCATGGGGAGTCCCTGGGGGTCCCAGAGGCACCTCCAGGCCAGGACACAGCAGTGCCCCTGGTGACCTTCCCAAACCACCTTTGGGACACCAGGAGCACCTGGGGCTGACATGGGGAGTGGGGCCAGGGGCTCACAGCACCCTCTGCCCCCCCAGGGATGTCCTGGAGACCCCCTTTCCTCCCTCCCCAGCCCCCCTGGGGGCACCTGGGGCAGGGGGCACTCCCAGGGTGGGGGTACCTGACTTGGGGCAGGGACCCCCCAACCCTCCTGGGGTTCTGGGGGTGTCTCTTCACTGCTGACCCCCCCCCCTTTTTCCACCCCCAGACAGTGACACTGGTGGGGCCACTGATGTGGGGAGAGGGGATGGAGCCCCCCAACCCTTCTGTGGGTGCCTGGGGTCTCCCCACCCCCTGTAACCCTTTCCCTGCCATTCCCCATTTGTTGGATTTTGCCCTTTTCTGACCCAGAGATGAGGAAATTGAGAGGTGCTTTAAAAACTTTTATTCTGTTTTTAGTCTCATTTGGAGGATGAGACAATATAGATGTTACAGTTCACGCCATCACAATCAGAAGCCAAACTAGTTTTTAATTACAATACATTATAAGTGTTTTTTGGCCCATCAGCTTTTGCCACAAAATGCTTTTAATGCCTTAAAGCCAATAATCTAAAATCACCCCTCATGGGTCCTGCTACAATGCACCTTTCATAGATTTATTTCTCCAAAATATCCAGTCTTATTTGCAAGGCCATCATTTGAAACATTTCCAGTCCCATTTCTCTCTCAACAACGTCCATCCCATCCCGTGGCATTTTTAAATCAGCATTTCTTACCTCAAGGTTTGCACACAGACACACACACTGTGTGAGTGTCGTGGTTTGAAAGCAAAACCAGTGAGAGGCTCCGAGTCAGAAATACAATTTAATAAGAGGAAAGGAAAATAAAAATAAAATATACAAAAATATAAATACAAATTTATATAAATATATATTTATATAAATATATATTTATATAAATACAAATTTATATAAATATATATTTATATAAATATATATTTATATAAATATAAAATATATATTTATATAAATATAAAATATACAAAATAATACAAAAGAGCACTGACAGAGTCAGAACGCAACCTGAGCAGGGTGGTGGGAGCAGTCCAGGTGAGGGGCTCTTCTGTTACAGTCAGGGACATGAAAAGGACCACACTCACCTGTCAGGTAGAAGAAGGAAAAATAAAGCAGTTTATTATGATTTAGGGTTTATATAGTATTTGGGATTTGGTCAAGGATTGGTCAATGAGAGGAAACACCTCTCTGACCCCAGGGGTCAATCCAGAAGTCCATCACTGAAAGGAATGAAAACAATCCAGATTGTTTTGAGAGACTCCAAAGGAAAATATGTAAACAATCATCAGAAGGCTGAGGATTAGGGCGACAGTCTTCCTGAAGCAGTGATCCCACAGAAAGGTCTGGCAGCTCTGCTCCTCTGGGAATCCAGTGGCTCAGGGCTGCTTGTCCTGTCCCAAATCCCAGATTCTCTCCAGGTGGGAATGCTTGGCTCCTCCCCCTGGGCATTGGGAGCATCTCCCAATGGGATGAGGAGTCGTGCAGTGGCTCCTTGATGGCCCATTAAACAGAGAGAGCTCCTGGAGGGAGTTCCCTGTGAGTCCTGGGCAAGGCATTGATGGGCCATGAGCAGAAGAGCCCAAAGGAGGGGCCTGGGAAAACACTGCCCCACCTGGTTCCAACAGCTCATGGGGATGGGGATGGAATAAATACTGTGTGCACATCCTACACTGCAACA
Source organism: Zosterops lateralis (assembly GCF_965231275.1). Taxonomy (NCBI): domain Eukaryota; kingdom Metazoa; phylum Chordata; class Aves; order Passeriformes; family Zosteropidae; genus Zosterops; species Zosterops lateralis. Next base: position 519,777 of record NC_139762.1, read on the forward strand.
CAGGACAACAAGCCTTCCATCAGGCTCTGAGAATCTCGGGGTTTATTGTTTTCTCTCACCCGAGATTTCAAGGCTGGTGGTTCGTGTGGGTCTGAGGGAGAGATTTTCCCTCCTCGACCTCTGAAGGATTTAAATCTGACTCTGTCTCTGGTTCTGTGGTTGGCAGGAGAATGATGAGGAGTCTCAAGGTTTTGGTTTTCTTGGTTTCTCACGTTGTTTATTAATTCTTATCTTACAATTCTTTGTGTCCGGCCAAGGTGTTCACAGCAGCCTGGACACGAGGTGACTGCCCCGTGATGGGAGGTCACTCTGCCTTTATACAGATAATTATGTGGTTATTATTTACAATTCTGTGCCAATGTCCATCACCTGCACTAACAGGGTCATTTCTACTCTGCCCCAACCCACTGAAACTCCCCTGTGCCCACGTCACTGCAGACAATGGAGGCCAAGGGAGAAGAAGAAGAACTTGGGACACCACCCTAAAATCACCATCCTGTCCCTTTGCATCTACATTCCAAAAACCCAAAACTACAAAATCTTCTGCACAGTGATAACCACACCACTGTCTGTTACACATTTGTGACTTGCAATTCTTCTCTGTGTTGGATGTTTTTCTCATGGACCAAAATCAAAGCCTGTGTCCTCCTGGGCTCTGTGCCAGGCAAACCCCCTGCACAGACCCCAGACCCCCCTGGAGAGACCCCAGACCCCCCTGGACAGACCCCAGACCCCCTGCACAGACCCCAGACCCTCCTGGACAGACCCCAGACCCTCTTTCTTGAGTCCCAAGCCTCTCTACTGAGCTCTATGACCTTCCAGGTCACCCAGAGGGATTCCCTGAACTCCAACATGAAAACCCTCCACAAACCCATTTTTTCCCCCTGGACAGACCCCAGACCCCCCTGTACAGACCCCAGACCCTCTTTCTCGAGTCCCAGGCCTCTCTACCAAGATCTGTGACCTTCCAGGGCACCCAGAGCAATGCCCTGGACTCCAACACAAGAACCCTCCACAAACCCATTTTTTCCCCCTGCACAGACCCCAAACCCCCCTGCACAGACCCCAGACCCTCCTGCACAGACCCCAGACCCCCCTGCACAGACCCCAAACCCCCTTGCACAGACCCCAAACTCCCCTGCACAGACCCCAGACCCTCCTGCACAGACCCCAGACCCTCTTTCTTGAGTCCCAAGCCTCTCTACCAAGATCTGTGACCATCCAGGGTGCCCAGAGGGATTCCCTGCACTCCAACACAAAAAACCCTCCACAAACCCATTTTTTCCCCCTCACTTTGCAGACCACCACTCTCATCGGCCTCCTGAAAACCGCCCGGCTGCTGCGCCTGGTGCGGGTGGCGCGGAAACTGGACCGATACTCGGAATACGGAGCGGCCGTGCTCTTCCTGCTGATGTGCACCTTCGCCCTGATCGCCCACTGGCTGGCCTGCATCTGGTACGCCATCGGCAACGTGGAGGGGCAGCGCACGGGCTGGCTGCACGCGCTGGGACAGCAGATTGGGAAGCCCCTGAACGGCAGCTACGGCCCCTCCATCAAGGACAAGTACGTCACGGCGCTCTACTTCACCTTCAGCAGCCTCACCAGCGTGGGCTTCGGGAATGTGTCGCCCAACACCAACTCGGAGAAGATCTTCTCCATCTGCGTCATGCTCATCGGATGTGAGTGGCTGCCGGGGGTGTTGAGAGGGGGTGTGTGAGTGTGTGTGTGCACACCTGTGTATGTGTGTGTGTGTGTGTGTGCACCTGTGTGTGTGTGTGCACACTTGTGTGTATGAGAGAACCTCTGCATGTGTGAGCACCTGTGTGTGTGAGAGAACCTGTGTGTATGAGTGAGCACCTCTGTGTGTGTGTCAGAGCACCTGTGTGGGGGTGAGAGGCTCTGTGTGTGTGTGTGTGCACACCTGTGTGTGTGTGAGAACACCTGTGTGTGTATCCACATCCCCGTGTGTGTGTGTGTGAGCGCCTGTGTGGGGGTGAGAGGCTGTGTGAGCGTGTGTGCACACCCCTCTGTGTGTGTGTGTGCACCTGTGCAGTTGTGAGAGGCTCTGTGTGTGTGTGTGTGTGTGTGTGTGAGAGGCTGTGTGTGTGTCCACACCCCTGTGTGTGTGTGAGCACCTGTGCAGCTGTGAGAGGCTGTGTGTGTGTGAGAGAGGCTGTGTGAGTGTGTGTGTGCACACCTGTGTGTGTGTGTGTGAGCACCTGTGGGGGGCTGAGAGGCTCTGTGTGTGTGTGTGTCTGCACACCTGTGTGTGTGAGAGAACCTCTGTGTGTGTGTATCCACACCCCTGTGTGTGAGAGCACGTGTGTGTGTGAGAGCACCTCTGTGTGTGTGAGCACCTGAGTGTGAGCACCTGTGCAGCTGCGAGAGGCTGTGTGTGTATCTGCACACCTGTGTGTGTGTACACTTGTGTGTGTGTGCATCCACACCTCTGTGTGTGTGTGTGAGAGCACTGGTGCAGCTGTGAGAGGCTGTGTGTGTGTGTGTGCACACCTGTGTGTGTGTGAGAGCACCTGTGTGTGTGTGAGCACCTGGGAGGGTGTGAGAGGCTGTGTGAGTGTGTGTGTGTGTGTCTGCACACCATTGTGTCTGAGAGAACCTCTGTGTGTGTGTGAGCACCTGTGTGGGGGTAAGAGGCTGTGTGAGTGTGTGTGTGCACACCTGTGCGTGTGTGAGAGCACCTGTGTGTGTGTGAGGCTGTGTGTGTGTGCACACCTGTGTATGTGTGTGTGTGAGCACCTCTGCAGCTGTGAAAGGCTATATGAGTGTGCATCCACACACCTGTATATGTGAGCACCTGTAAGTGTGTATCCACACCTGTGTTGTGTATGTTCACACCTCTGTGTGTGTATGTGTGAGTACCTGTGCAGGTGTTAAAGGTTGTGTGAGTGTGTATCCACACACCTGTATGTGCATGAGTGTGAGCACCTGTGTGTGTGTCCAGGTGTGTGTGAGGGCCCCGGGGACACTGGGGGCCTGTCCCCCAGCACCAGCTCCGAGAGGATCATCCCCATCTGTGTTGTGTGGATGGGATGTGGGTGACGGGGGTGTGAGAGCCCCTGTGTGTGTGCAGAGCTGTGTGTGTGTGTGCAGAGCTGTGTGTGTGCAGAGCTGTGTGTGTGCAGATCTGTGTGTGTGTGTGCAGATCTGTGTGTGTGTGCAGAGCTGTGTGTGTGCAGAGCTGTGTGTGTCCCCCCACTCATGTGTCTGCAGAGCTCTGTGTGTGTGTGCAGAGCTGTGTGTGTGCAGAGCTGTGTGTGTGCAGAGCTGTGTGTTTGTCTCCACACGTGTGTGCAGAGCTGTATGTGTGCAGAGCTGTGTGTGTCCCCACACATGTGTGTGCAGAGCTCTGTGTGTGTGTGCAGAGCTGTGTGTGTCTGCAGAGCTCTGTGTGTGTGTGCAGAGCTGTGTGTGTGCAGAGCTGTGTGTGTCCCCACACATGTGTGTGCAGAGCTGTGTGTGTGTGTGCAGAGCTGTGTGTGTGTGCAGAGCTCTGTGTGTCCCCATGTGTGTGCAGAGCCATGTGTGTGTCCCCACATGTGTGTGACACCTGGCTCTGTCCCCACACACACTGGGGTTCTATAGGAGCCCCCCAGGCCCAGTTTTGGGGCCAGCCCTGTTTGTCCCCCTCACTGCCCTCCGAGGTTTGGGGACACTCCGTGTCCTGTCCTCAGGTGACACGGGTGGGTGGGATGTGACTCTGGGGGGCGACAGGAGGTTCTGCAGAGAGATCTGGATCTGTGGGTGGGGACACCTGTGGGTCACACCAGCCCATGGGTCACACCAACCTGTGGGTCACACCAGCCCGTGGGTCACACCAGGCCGTGGGTCACACCATGCTGTGGGTCACACCAGGCCATGGGTCACACCAGCCTGGGGGTCACACCAGGCCATGGGTCACACCTGCCTGTGGGTCACACCAGCCCATGGGTCACACCAGGCCGTGGGTCACACCAGGCCATGGGTCACACCAGGCCATGGGTCACACCAGCCTGTGGGTCACACCAGGCCATGGGTCACACCAGCCTGGGGGTCACACCAGGCCATGGGTCACACCAGCCTGGGGGTCACACCAGGCCATGGGTCACACCAGGCCATGGGTCACACCAGCCTGGGGGTCACACCAGGCCATGGGTCACACCAACCTGTGGGTCACACCAGCCCGTGGGTCACACCAGGCCATGGGTCACACCAGCCCATGGGTCACACCAGCCTGTGGGTCACACCAGCCTGTGGGTCACACCAGGCCATGGGTCACACCAGCCTGGGGGTCACACCAGGCCATGGGTCACACCTGCCTGTGGGTCACACCAGCCCCATGGGTCACACCAGGCCGTGGGTCACACCAGCCTGTGGGTCACACCTGCCCCATGGAGCACCCATGGGTGGGCACAGGGGCTGGGACAGGCCCTGGGGGTGCTGTGCTGGAGGCTGGACACGAGCCCAGGTGTGCCCAGGTGGGCAAGAGGCTGATGGTGGCCCCAGGGCTGTGGCACCCCAGGGTGGGCACAGCCCAGGGCAGGGATTGTCCCCCTGTGCTGGCCCTGCTGAGAGACCCCCTGGAGTCCTGGGGGCAGCTGTGGAGAGACCCTGAGGGGCTGGAGCAGGTCCAGGGAATGGAGCTGGGGAAGGGTCTGGAGCCCCAGGAGGGGCTGAGGGAGCTGGGGAAGGGTCTGGAGCCCCAGGAGGGGCTGAGGGAGCTGGGGAAGGGTCTGGAGCCCCAGGAGGGGCTGAGGGAGCTGGGAAGGGGCTGAGCCTGGAGAAAAGGAGGCTCAGGGGGGACCTTGTGGCTCTGCACGAGTCCCTGACAGGAGGGGACAGCCGGGGGGGATTTGGGATCTGCCCCCAGGGAACAGGGACAGGAGGAGAGGGAATGGCCTTGAGTTGTTCCAGGGAAGGTTTAGTTGGATATTGAGAAAATCCCTTCCCCAAAAGGGTTTTCCAGCCCTGTCCCAGCTGCCCAGGGCAGTGGTGGAGTCCCCTTTGGTGTAGGAATTTAAAAACCCTATGGTTGTGACACTTGGGGACATTTTCAGTGGTGGCCTTGGCAGTTCCTGGGGACAGGTGGGCTGAGGCATCTGGGATTTGCCCTGATGGCAGAGATCTTGGTGACTCTTGGCACTGCTGTGACAATGACACTGTGACAATGGGGACCTCCATGACAATGATCCCCTCACAGTTATGGGGATCTGGTGGTGGGGACCCCTGTGACAATGGGCACTCCAGTGATGATGGGGACCCCTCCGTGATGGTGGGGACCCCCAGTGACAAGAGGTACCCCATGACAATGATCCTCTCACATTTATGGGGGTCTGGTGACAGTGGGAACTTGTGTGGTGATGGGAACCCCTGTGACACCCTCCTGTGATGGTGGGACCCCCAGTGACAATGGGGACCCTCAGTGATGATGGGGACCCCACACTACAGCCCTGCCAGCAGTGGGGGGTTTGGGGTGGGGTTTGGGGGTGCAGAGCCCCCCTGACCCCACTCCCCCAGCGCTGATGTCAGGCAGCATTTTTGGGAACACCTTGGCCACCACCCAGTGCTGGTACTCGGGGACATGGGGACTCTGCAGCCCCGGCCTGGGGAGTGACAGTGGGGTTTGGGGTGGTGTTTGGGGGTGCAGAGCCCCCCTGACCCCGTTCCCCCAGCATTTTTGGGAACACCTCAGCCACTGCCCAGTGCTGGTACCTGAGGACACAGAGGGGGACCCTGTAGCCCTGGCCTGGGGGATGGCAGTGAGGGTTTGGGGTGGAGTTTGGGGTGGGTTTGGGGGTGCAGAGCCCCCCTGACCCCGTTCCCCCAGCACTGATGTTGGGCAGCATTTTTGGGAACACCTAGGCCAGCACCCAGTGCTGTCACCTGGGGACACGGGTACCCTGCAGCCCCAGCCTAGGGGGTGACAATGAGGGTTTGGGGTGGGATTTGAGGGGTGCAGATCCCCCAACATGCCCCCCTCCCCATTACTGATGTAGGGCAGCATTTTTGGGAACACCTCGGCCACCACCCAGTGCTAGGACATGGGGACCCTACAGCCCCAGCCCGGGGGGTGACAATGAGGGTTTGGGGTGGGGTTTGGGGGTGCAGAACCCCCCTGACCCCGCTCCCCCAGCGCTGATGTCGGGCAGCATTTTTGGGAACACTGGATGTGTTTAAAAGGAAACTGGATGTGGCACTCGATGCCATGACCCAGTTGAGGTGTCAGGGCTGGGTTGGACTCGATGATCTTGAAGGTCTCTTCCAACCTGCACATTCTGTGATTCTGGGATTCTGAGACATGGGGACCCTGCAGCCCCAGCCTGGGGGATGGCAGTGGGGATTTGGGGTGGGGTTTGGGGGTGAAGAGCCCCCAACACACCCCGCCAGCATTTTTGAGAACACCTTGGCCACCACCCAATGCTGGCACATGGGCACCCGGAGGGGCACCCTACAGCCCTGGCCTAGGGGATGGCAGTGGGGATTTGGGGTGGGTTTGGGGTGGGGTTTGGGGGTGCAGAGCCCCCCTGACCCCGCTCCCCCAGCGCTGATGTACGCCAGCATCTTCGGGAACGTGTCGGCCATCATCCAGCGGCTGTACTCCGGCACGGCGCGGTACCACACGCAGATGCTGCGGGTGCGCGAGTTCATCCGCTTCCACCAGATCCCCAACCCGCTGCGCCAGCGCCTCGAGGAGTATTTCCAGCACGCCTGGTCCTACACCAACGGCATCGACATGAACGCGGTGAGACCCCAAAAAAACCTCCCTGGGACCCCTCCCCACCACGGCCCTCGGTGCCCCCTCCTCAAGGGAGCGTTACCAGTGCCATGATGGTTTGTTTTGGAGATCTCAAAGTGCAAAAGACACAGCAGGGGGACAACTCATCCCATCCCAATCCCTAATCCCATCCCCATCCCATCCCATCCCATCCCATCCCATCCCATCCCATCCCATCCCCATCCCCATCCCATCCCAATCCCATCCCATCCCATCCCTTTATCCCCATCCCATCCCATCCCATCCCTTTATCCCCATCCCATCCCATCCCATCCCATCCCATCCCATCCCATCCCTTTATCCCCATCCCATCCCATCCCATCCCTTTATCCCCATCCCATCCCATCCCATCCCATCCCATCCCATCCCATCCCTTTATCCCCATCCCATCCCATCCCATCCCTTTATCCCCATCCCATCCCATCCCATCCCATCCCATCCCATCCCCCCCATCCCATCCCATCCCATCCCATCCCCATCCCCATCCCATCCCATCCCATCCCATCCCATCCCATCCCATCCCTTTATCCCCATCCCATCCCATCCCATCCCCATCCCATCCCATCCCATCCCCCCCATCCCATCCCATCCCCATCCCATCCCATCCCCCCCATCCCATCCCATCCCATCCCATCCCTTTATCCCCATCCCATCCCATCCCATCCCATCCCATCCCATCCCATCCCATCCCCATCCCATCCCATCCCATCCCATCCCCCCCATCCCATCCCATCCCATCCCATCCCCATCCCATCCCATCCCATCCCCATCCCATCCCATCCCATCCCATCTCTCAGGGTCCCCAAACATCTGCGGGGAACCCGATGGTTGGTTTTGGGGATCTCAAAGCACAAAAGACACAACAGGGGACAAACCAGTTTGCTTAAACACAAAATGCGCTTTTATTTAGTGCCCACAATGCGAGAGTGGGGAGAGAAAATAGAGAATAGTGAGAAAGATGGAGAAAGAGGGGAAGGGGGTTACAGCTGCCAACGGGGAGAGTCGGAGTCCTCAAGGTGTAGAGATGCCCATGGATGGGATCTTCTCCAGGGGGGTCTCAATCCCAAATTTCAGGGTCCTGATCCCAAATTTTGGCTCCCAATCTCAAATTTTGAGCTCCCCATCCCAAATCTGGGTTCCCGATCCCAAATTTTGAGCTCCTGACCCCAAATTTTGAACTCCCGACCCCAAATTTTGAGCTCCTGACCCCAAATTTCAGGGTCATGATCCCGAATTTTGACCTCCTGTTCCCGAATTTGGGCTTGTGATCCCAAATTTAAGCCCCTGATCACAAATTTTGGGGTCCCCCTGTGCCCCCCTGTGCCCCCCTGTGCTCCCCTTTGCCCCCCTGTGCCCCCCTGTGCCCCCCTATGACCCCCCTGTGCCCCCTGTGCCCCCCTATGACCCCCCTGTGCCCTCTGTGCCCCCCCTGTGCCCCCTGTGCCCCCCTATGACCCCCCTGTGCCCTCTGTGACCCCCTGTGCCCCTCTGTGACCCCCTTTTAACCCCCCTATGCCCCCCTATGACCCCCCTATGCCCCCCTATGACCCCCCTGTGCCCCCCTGTGCCCCCCTATGACCCTCCTGTGCCCCCCTGTGCCCCCCTATGACCCCCCTGTGCCCCCCTTTTAACCCCCCTGTGACCCTCTGTGACCCCTATGCCCCCCTGTGCCCCCCATGACCCCCCTATGCCCCTCTATGACCCCCTTTTAACCCCCCTGTGCCCCCCTGTGCCCCCCCTGTGACCCCTGTGAGCCCCTATGACCCCCTTTTAACCACCCTGTGCCCCTCTGTGACCCCCTTTTAACCCCCCTATGTCCCCTTGTGACCCCCCTATGACCCCTGTGCCCCCCCTGTGCCCCCCTTTTAACCCCCCTATGACCCCCCTGTGCCCCTCTATGACCCCTCTATGCCCCTTGTGACCCCCTGTGACCCCCTGTGCCCCCTGTGCCCCCCCTGTGCCCTCTGTGCCCCCTGTGCCCCTCTATGCCCCCTGTGACCCTCCTGTGCCCCTCTGTGCCCCTCTATGCCCCCCTATACCCCCCTGTGCCCCCCCTGTGGCCCCCCTGTGACCCCCCTATGACCCTCCTGTGCCCCCCTCTGACCCCCTCTGACCCCCCTATGCCCCCCTATGACCCCCTGTGACCCCCCTGTGCCCCCCTGTGCCCCATGTACCCCACTATGACCCCCCTATGCCCCCCCTGTGCCCCTCTATGTCCCCCTGTGACCCCCCTGTGAGCCCCCTGTGACCCCCTATACCCCCCTGTGCCCCCCCTGTGGCCCCCCTGTGCCCCCCTATGCCCCCCTATGACCCCCCTGTGCCCCCCTATGACCCCCTATGACCCCCCCTATGCCCCCCTGTGAGCCCCCTGTGACCCCCTATACCCCCCTGTGGCCCCCCTGTGGCCCCCCTGTGACCCCCCTATGCCCCCCCTGTGCCCCCCTATGACCCCCTATGACCCCCTATGACCCCCCTATGCCGCCCCTATGCCCTCCCTGTGCCCCTCTATGTCCCCCTGTGCCCCCCTGTGACCCCCCTGTGCCCCCCAGGTGCTGAAGGGCTTCCCCGAGTGCCTGCAGGCCGACATCTGCCTGCACCTGAACCGCAGCCTGCTGCAGAACTGCGCCCCGTTCCGGGGGGCCACCAAGGGCTGCCTGCGGGCCCTGGCCATGAAGTTCAAGACCACCCACGCCCCCCCCGGGGACACGCTGGTGCACGCCGGGGACGTGCTCACCGCGCTCTACTTCATCTCCCGCGGCTCCATCGAGATCCTGCGCGGGGACGTGGTGGTGGCCATCCTGGGTGAGCCCCCCGAGACCCCCAGTGCCCCCAGACCCCCAGTGCCCCCAGACCCCCAGTGCCCCCAGACCCCCAGTGCTCCCAGTGCCCCCAGTGCCCCCAGACCCCCAGTGCCCCCCGACCCCCAGTGCCCCCGGACCCCAGTGCCCCCAGACCCCCAGTGCCCCCAGTGCCCCCAGACCCCCAGTGCCCCCGGACCCCCAGACCCCGAGTCCCCTAGGCCCCCAGTGCCCCCAGTGCCCCCAGACCCCCAGTGCCCCCGGACCCCCAGTGCCCCCAGTGCCCCCAGACCCCCAGACCCCCAGTGCCCCCGGACCCCCAGTGCCCCCAGACCCCCAGTGCCCCCGGACCCCCAGTGCCCCCAGACCCCCTAGACCCCCAGTGCCCCCAGACCCCCAGTGGCCCCGGACCCCCAGTGCCCCCGGACCCCCAGTGCCCCTAGACTCCAGGACCTCCAAGGGACAATGCAGGACCCCCAAGAGACACTGAGGGACCCCCGGGGACACTAAGGGACCCCCAAGGGACACTCCAGGACCCCCAAGGGGCACTGTGGGACCCCCGAGGGACACTCCAGGACCCCCGAGGGACACTGGGGGACCCCTGAGGGACACTTTGGATCCCCTAAGGGACAGTGAGGACCCCCAAGGGACACTGTGGGACCCCCGGGAGACACTCCAGGACCCCCAGGCCACCTCTAGGGGTCCTGCACTGTCCCCACAGTGTCCCTTGGGGGTCTCACAGTGTCCCTCGGGGGTCTCGCAGTGTCCCTTGGAGATCCCACTGTGTCACTCGGGGGTCTTGCAGTGTCCCCCAGGGGTCTGGCAGTGTCTCCCGGGGGTCCCACAGTGTCCCTCAGGGGTCCTGCAGTGTCCCCCCAGAGACCCCCTAATGACCCCCAGAGCCCCCCAATGACCCCCCAGTGAAACCCCAATAACCCCCCAGAGACCCCCTAGAGACCCCCCAAAGACCCCCAAAGCCCCTCAAAGCCCCCCAATGACCCCCCAGTGCCCCCCGCCAGGTAAGAACGACACCTTTGGGGAGCCCCTTCACCTCCACGCCCGTCCCGGGAAATCCCGCGCGGACGTTCGGGCTCTGACCTACTGCGACCTGCACAAGATCCTGCGGGAGGACCTGCTGGAGGTGCTGGACATGTACCCCGAGTTCTCCGACCGCTTCTGGGGCACCCTGGAGATCACCTTCAACCTGCGCGATGTGAGGGGGGAATGGGGGGGGGAAATGGGGGTCCTGAGCTGGCTGGGGGGTGTCAGGGAATGGGGGTGGGAAATGGGGGTCCTGGGCAGGATGGGGGGTGTCAGGGAATGGGGGTGGGAAATGGGGGGGGAAATGGGGGTCCTGAGCTGGATGGGAGGTGACAGAGAACGGGGAAATCCTGAAAAATTGGTGGTCCCGAAGAAATGAGGGGTCTGGGGGGACAGGGGAGGGGTCCTGACCAGTTTGGAGGGTCCTGAGCAAACTGGGAGTTCAGAGCAGGTTGGGGGGTTCAGGTGGTTTGGGGGGGGTTCAGGTGGTCTTGGGGGGATTCTGAGCAAGACAGGAGGGCCCTGGGAAAGGTTGGGGGTCTTGGGCAGGTTTGGGGGATTCTGTGTGATTTTGGGTGGAGGGTCTTGATCAAGGGAGGGGGCGCTGAGGAAATTCTGAGGGGCTGAGAGACCTGAGCAGGATGGGGGGTGATGGGGAATGGGAGTGGGAAATGGGGGTCCTGAGCTGGATGGGGGGTACCAGGGAATGGGGAAATCCTGAAAAATTGGTGGTCCTGAAGAAATGAGGGGTCTGGGGGGGACAGGGAGGGTCCTGACCAGTTTGGAGGGTCCTGAGCAAACTGGAAATCCTGAGGAAGTTGGGGAGTTCAGAGCAGGTTGGGGGGTTCAGGTGGTCTTGGGGGATTCTGAGCAAGACAGGAGGCCCTGGGAAAGGTTGGGGGGCTTGAGCAGGTTTGGGGAATTCTCTGCAATTCTGGGTGGGGGGTCCTGAGCAAGGGAGGGGGGGCTGGGAAAGGTCGGGGGTCCTGCAGCAGGTTGGGGGATTCTCTGTGATTTTGGGTGGGGGGTCTTCATCAAGACAGGAGGCCCTTGGGAAAGGTTGGGGGGCTTGAGCAGGTTTGGGGGATTCTCTGCAATTTTGGGTGGGGGATTCTGAGCAAGACTGGTGGGCCCTGAAAAGGGTCAGGGGTCTTGGGGAGCTTGGGGAATTCTGTGTGATTTTGGGTGGGGGGTCCTGATCAAGGAAGGGGGCCCTGGGAAAGGTTGGGGGTCTTGAGCAGGTCGGGGGATTCTGTGACCCCCCCTGTCACTGCGATTTTGGGTGGGGGGTCATGAGCACACCAGGAGGCCCCTGGAAAAGGGGGCTTGAGCAGGTTTGGGGAATTCTGTGCCATTTTGGGTAGGGGGTCCTGAGCAAGACAGGAGGGCCTTGGGAAAGGTCGGGGGTCCTGGGCAGGTTGGGGGATTCTGTGCCATTTTGGGTGGGGGGTCTTCATCAAGACAGGAGGGCCCTGGAAAAGGGGGCTTCAGCAGGTTGGGGGATTCTCTGTGATTTTGGGTGGGGGGTCCTGATCAAGACTGGAGGGCCCTGAAAAGGGTCAGGGGTCTTGGGGAGCTTGGGGAATTCTGTGTGATTTTGGGTGGGAGGTCTTGATCAAGGGAGGGGGCTCTGGGAAAGGTCGGGGGTCTTGGGCAGGTTGGGGAATTCTGTACGATTTTGGGTGGGGGATTCTGTGCAATTTTGGGTGGGAGGTCTTGATCAAGGGAGGGGGCCCTGGGAAAGGTCAGGGGTCCTGCAGCAGGTTGGGGGATTCCGTGCCATTTTGGTGGAGGGTCTTGATCAAGAGAGGAGGCGCTGAGCAAATTCTGAGGGTCTGAGAGACCCGGAGGGGGGGTCCTGACCAGTTTGGAGGGTCCCCAGCTGCCCCCCGTGTCCCCCCAGACCAACATGATCCCCGGCTCCCCGGGCAGTGACGAGCTGGACGGAGGATTCTCCCGCCTGCGGCGCCGCAAACTCTCCTTCCGCCGGCGCCCCGAGAAAGGTGGGGGGTCAGGGGGGGGCTGAGACCCCCGGGGGGGTACCCCAGGCCTCGGTGACCCCCGGTGACCCCGGTTTGTCCCCCCACAGATCCCCCCAGCCCCGCGGAGTCCCGGGCGCTGCGGGGGGACGGCCAAGCCCCCGGAGCCCCCCGGGGTCCGGCTGAGTGGGACCCCCCGAGCGGGTCCAGCTGCGGCTCCAGCGATGAGGAGGAGCCCCCCGAGCCCCCCCCGGGGGCCACCGCGCTGTCCCCGTTCCGGGGGGTCCCCCAGGCCCCCCCCGAGCCCGAGGAGAGGGGGGGCGGTGATGTGTGTAACCCCCTCTCAGGTGGGTCTGGGGGCTCTGGGGGGAGACCTCCCATTGCTCCCCTCCTGGATCGGGGGTCAGAGACACCCCAAAACCTGTCACTGCTGCCCCCAGCCCCTGTCACTGCCCCCTGTGTCCCCCTGTGCCCCCCAGCTGGGTTTGGGGAGCCCCCTCCCCACTCAGGGTCCTGCAGACCCCCAAACTCCAGCCCAGCCTCGCCCCCAGCCCTGGACCCCCACCCCACACTGCCCCTGGACCCCTGGACCCCCACCCCACACTGCCCCTGGACCCCCACCCCACACTGCCCTGGACCCCCACCCCACACCGCCCTGTGCCCCCTGGGGTCTCTCAGGGATGGGCTGGGGGTTCCCCCCTCCTGCTCTCCACTCTCAGGGTTCTACACCCCCTCCCCAAATTTGAACCCCCCCATTCTCCCCCAGAAACTGCCCCTGGACCCCTCAAATGGGGATTGGGGGGGTCTCAATCTTCCCCTCCCTATTTAAGGCCCCCCAAAACCCCCAGGACTCCTCCCCACCCCCCAAATCCCCCCAACCCTCCCCTCACTTCACCACCCCCTAAAACCACCCCCCCCCCCCCTTTTCCAGGCGCCTTCTCGGGGGTCTCCAACATCTTCAGTTTTTGGGGTGACCCCCGGGGCCGCCAGTACCAGGAGCTGCCCCGCTGTTCCCACGGGGGTCCCCCAAACCCCCCCCCGGGCCTGACCCGCCGCCAGCGCTGCGACCTGGAGTCCCGCCTGGACCTGCTCCAGAAACAGCTCAACAGGTGGGTCTGGGGGCTATGGGGGGGTCTGGGGGGCTCAACAGGTGAGTCTGGGGGGGCTCAACAGGTGAGTCTGGGGGGTTCAGGTGAGTCTGGGGGGCTCAACAGGTGAGTCTGGGGGGTTCAGGTGAGTCTGGGGGGCTCAACACGTGAGTCTGGGGGCTCAGGTGAGTCTGGGGGCTTGGGAGGGACCTCAGGGGGGCTCAACAGGTGAGTCTGGGGGCTCAGGTGGGACCTCAGGGGGGCTCAGGGCGGTGGGACCCCCATGGGAGCCCCCCCCCCACATTGCTGAGGGGTCTAGAGAATCCTGAGGAGGAAAAGGAGGAGGGGGAGATTCCCCCCAACCCAAACTAAGTCCTCCATCCCACCTGAGAGATGGGTAAGGGGCTGGGGGTCCTGGGGGGCTCGGGGAGGGGTGGCAGTGGGCCCTGGGGGGCTCAGGGGAGGGGTGGGGCAGGGGCTGGGGGTCCTGGGGCTCCTGGGGGGCTCAGGGAAGGGTGAGGCTGGGGGGTGGAGGGGTTTGGGGGGGCCTGCAGAGTTCTGAGTGGGGAGAAGGATGTGGAACCCCTCACCCCAACCTGAATCCTCCCCATCCCCACTGAGGTGGGTGCAGGGGCTGGGGGGTCCCAGGGGGCCCTGGCGGGGTGGGCAGGGGCAGGGGGTCCTGGGGGTCCCATGGGCTGGTGGAGGGGTGGGCAGGGGGTCCCAGGGGGCCCTGGAGGGGTGGGGCAGGGGCAGGGGGTCCTGGGGGGTCCCATGGGGTCCTGGAGGAGTGGCAGGGGGTCCTGGGGAGTCCCAGGGGCCCGGTGGAGGGGGTGGGCAGGGGGTCCCACCTCTCATCCCCCCCGGCTGCCCCAGGCTGGAGTCCCGGCTGAGCACGGACATCTCCTCCATCGTGCACCTGCTGCAGCGCCAGGTGCTGGTGCCCCCCGCCTACAGCGCCCTGAGCTCCCCCCACCAGGCGCCCCCCACCCTGCCCATCACCCCCATCCGGCCCCTGGCCCAGGTGAGACCCTGGGGGGTCCTGGTTTGGGGCTGTTCCCCTGTTTGGGTGGGTTGGGGCCACCCCTGAGCCCCCCAAATTCGGGGCTGTGTTTGGTTTGGGGGGTATCAGTTCCTTTTCCCATCCAGGGTGGGTTGGGGTCACTCCTGAGCCCCCCAAATTTGGGGTTGGGCCTGGTTTGGGGGGCATCATTTCCTCTTCTTGTCCAGGGTGGGTTCGGGTCACCCCTGAGCCCCCCAAATTTGGGGTTGTGCTGTTTTGGGGGCATCACTTCCCATCCATGGTGGGTTGGGGTCACCCCTGAACCCCCAAATTTGGGGTGTGCCTGTTCAGGGGGCATCACTTCCTCTTCCTGTTTGTGTGGGTTGGGGTTATCCCTGAGCCCCCCAAATTTGGGGCTGTGCTTGTTCAGGGGGCATCAATTCCTCTTCCTGTCCATGGTGTGTTGGGGTCACCCCTGACCCCCCAAATTCGGGGCTGTGCCTGTTCAGGGGGCATCACTTCCTGTCCAGGGTGGGTTGGGGCCCCCTCTGAGCCCCCCAAATTCAGGGCTGTGTCTGGTTTGGGGGGCGTCATTTCCTCTTCCTGTTTGTGTGGGTTGGGGTCACCCCTGAGCCCCCAAATTCGGGTCACCCCCCTCCCCAGCCCCTCCGTGCACGGGGGTCACCCATGGGGGTGCCGGTATTGGGTGGGGGGTGACCCCCGAGCCCCCGGTGCCGGGTCCCCCACACTGACCCCTCCCCGTTCCGCAGGTCCCGCGCCCCCCGCGCGCCCCGGACCCCCCGGACGTGGTGCTGCTGCTGGAGCCGCCCCCCCCGCGGCGCCGCTCCCTGCCCGGGGCGCTGCCCCCTCCCACGGGGACCCCCCCGGGGACCCCCCCCCTGCAGAGACACTGCTCCGACCCCGGCAGCTAATGGGAGCGCCGGGGCACGGCGGGACCCCCGGGACCCCCGACCCCGGAGTGTGGAACCCCCGGAGCCTCGAGACCCCCGACCCCGGAATGTGGGACCCCCAGAGCCTTGGGACCCCTGGAGCCCTCGGACCCCAGGACGTGGGACCCCTGGAGTCCTGAGACCCCGGAACACGGGACCCCCTGGACCCCCAACCCCGGGACACGGGACCCCCGGAGCCTCGAGACCCCCGACCCCGGAATGTGGGACCCCTGGGACCCCCAACCTGGAGCCTCGGGACCCCCAACCCCGGGACACGGGACCCCCGGAGCTTCGAGACCCCCAACCCTGGAATGTGGGACCCCCGGAGCCCTCAGACTCCAGGATGTGGGACCCCTGGAGTCCTGAGACCCCAGAGCCTCGGGACCCCCGACCCTGGAATGTGGGACCCCCGGAGCCCTGGGACCCCCGGAGCCCTCGGACCCCAGGACATGGGACCCCTGGAGTCCTGAGACCCCGGGACACGGGACCCCCAGAGCCCAGGACATGGGACCCCTGACCCCGGAGTGCAGGACCCCCGGAGCCCCAGGACCCCCGACCCCGGAACGCGGGACCCCCGGAGCCCTCGGACCCCAGGGCGTGGGACCCCTGGAGTCCTGAGACCCCCCAGAGCCCAGGACATGGGACCCCCGACCCCAGAGTGTGGGACCCCTCGCCCGGCAGCCCTGGACGCCCCCACCGGGACCCCCGGAGTCACCGGATCCCTGGCTCTGAACCGCGGGACCCCCCTGCAAGTCCTGGAGCCCCCCGATCCCCGATCCCGGAATGTGGGACCCCCAGAGTCCTCGGACCCCCGGGACCCCCAGAGTCCTCGGACCCCCGGGACCCCCGGAGCCCAGCACGTGGGACCCCCGGAGCCACAGGACCCTGTCCCCAGCATGTGGGACCCCCAAAGGCCAGGACGTGGGACATCCAGAGCCCTGGGACCCCCAACCCTGGAAGGTGGGGACAGAACTCCAGTCCCCTGGGACCCCCGGAGCCCCCCCGGGTCCTGCCTGCCGGGGTCCCCCACGGACACTGCCCTCGGTGCCGGCGGCCCCTGGGACCCCCCGTTATCCCACCTCACCCTGGGGCCCCCTGCCCTGGACTGCCAGACTGTGCTGCTCTTCCTCCTCCTCCTCCTCCTCCCGGAGCGCCGGGGGGTGCACAGGTGTGTGTGTGTGTGCACAGGTGTGCACGAGCGTGTCCCCAGGACGTCACATGTGTGTGTCAGGCCGGGGGGGTCCCGCTGCGCTGGGACACAGGTGTCACCCCCTCCCCAATCTGTGTGTGTGTCCCCCCTCTCCGTGTCCCCGCTGTGTGTCCCCCCCTGCCAGGACCCCCCCCACACACACACGGTGTGGCCTGGCGGGTCAGTGTGTCCCCTGCGTGTCCCCTGAGTGTCCCCTGCGTGTTCCCAGCGCGTCCCGGCTGAGGGAGGGGTCGGGAAGCTCCGTGTGTCCCTTCCCGTCCGGCCTGGCCGAGTGTCCCCCCGAGCCCCCCCGGGTGCTCCCCCTGCACAGCCGGGTGTCACACGGCCGTGTCACCCCACGCACAGGGAGGGGGACGCAGGGCTCGGGGGGCCGCCACCGCCCGGCCACCCCCGTAGCGTGTGCTGTTTGTCCCTTGTCACCCCTGCATGTCACCCCCGCGTAGGTGCCCCCAATAAACCAGACAGAGACCCCCCGGCTCCGTGTGTCACCGCCTGGGGGGTGACGGGGAGAGAAAACGACCTCGGGTGTCACAAACATTGTGACAGCTGGCGAGTGGTTGGGACATCCAGACGGGGACAGAGGAGGTGACATCACCTTTACTGAGCCCACCACGTGGCCTCGTGTGACACGTGCCACATCGCGCTGTCCCTGTGACACTGCGGTCCCGTGTGCTGGTGGGGAGGGTTGGCATCGCCGTCACCGAGCCTGACGAGGTGGCACCGTGTGACACAGTGTGACACATCCCACACCGCGGTGTCACCGGGGTCCCACAAGGCACCGGGGTGACAGGAGGTGACACCTCCTTCACTGGGCCTGGCATGTGGCAGCAGGTGACACATCCCACACCGCGGTGTCACCGGGGTCCCACAAGGCACCGGGGTGACAGGAGGTGACACTGCCTTCACCGGGCCTGGCACGTGGTAGCAGGTGACACGCTGTGGTGACATGTCCCAACAGCCTAGTGGCACCAGTGTCCCCGTGGGGTCACAGGAGGTGACCTGGTGGCACCAGTGTCCCCATGGGGTCAGGGGAGGTGACCTGGTGGCACCAGTGTCCCCGTGGGGTCGCGGGAGGTGACCTGGTGGCACCAGTGTCCCCATGGGGTCGCGGGAGGTGACACCGGTGCGGCGGCTGTGTCCCACATCACGTGGGGGCTCGTCCGGGCGCGCTGTGCCATGTCACACCTGGCGGTAGGTGCCGTTGTAGCTGAAGGGCTCGGGGGGCGCGCAGGGCCCGGGGCTGGGCGCGGTCCAGCGCTGGATCTCCAGGCGGGAACAGGCGGGCGGGTCCAGGGGCCGCACGATCACCGGGGCCCGCGACGCCACCGACGGGTCCTCGCTGAAGAAGTTGAAGGGGCGCAGGAAGAAGCCGACGGCGTTGCCGGGCGTGGCCGTGTTGGGAATGTCCTCGGCGTGGGGCACGTGCAGGAAGCCCACGGTCACCCAGGCCACCAAGTCCTGGAGGGGACACCGCGGTGTCAGTGACACCCTGAGGGAGCTGGGGACACCGGTGGGAGATGGGGAACCCTGTGGAAACTCCCCTCTGGAGATGGGGAACCCCCAAAAATGAGCCCCCTCTCTGGGGATGGGACCCCCCCAGGCCCCTCGGCAGCCCCCAGCCCCGTGTGTGTCCCCCCCAGGTGTCCCCAGTGTCACCTGGTCCTCAATGGTCTCGTTGTCACGGATGAAGTTCTCGAAGGTGACTGGGGGGTCCCAGGGGTCGTTCTGGGTGTAGATGCTGCTGCTGCTCGGCTCGTTCTCGTGCCGCCGTGTCACGGCCAGGTGGTACCTGGGACAGGTGAGGGGTGGGGTCAGCCTGTCCTGTCCCTCCCCTGGTCCCCCAGCTGTGCCACCCACGGCCCATCGTGTCAGGGGGACACAGGGTTGGGGAGAGGGGACACGGGGGTCCCCAGCTTTGTGTGCTCCTCAGCTCCAGGGGGACTCCCCAAGTCCCCTGAGGGACCCCCCAGCTCCCGAGGGTTTTCCCAGCCCAGGAGAGTCCCCAGATCTTGAAGGGGTCCCCATTTCCAGGGCTTCATCCTCTCCCAAGATGTTTCACAACTCCTGGAGACTCTTCAGCTCCCAGGAGTGTCCCAAATTCCCAAGGGGTTTCCCCAGCTCTGACAGCCCCCTCAGCTCTGGGGTGTCCAAAACTCCCAAGGGGGGCTCGAGCTCCTGAGGGGTTCCCCATCTCCAGGGGAGCCCCCAGTTCTGGACATTCCCAGGGTCCCAAGGACCAGCTCCAGGCCAGGATGGGGAGGCACCACCAGGTCAGTGTCACCGGGTGAAGGACACCGTGTCCCCACTTTGTGACACATCTGGTGAGGTGCCACCAGGTCGGTGTCACCAGGTGAAGGACACCGTGTCCCCACTTTGTGACACATCTGGTGAGGTGCCACCAGGTCGGTGTGACCAGGTGAAGGACACTGTGTCCCCACTTGGTGACACATCAGGTGACACTACAGCCCCCCTGCACTCCCCGTGCCCCACCTGGCCCAGGTGACACCGCGCTCCTCTCGCCACCCCCGGGGCAGGACGGGCCCGGCGTGGGAGCTGAGCTGCAGGCGGAAGGTGCGGCGGTGGCCCCAGCGGTTCCTCCGGCGCGGGTTGGAGAAGAGCAGGTACCGCGGGACCGGCCGGGCCAGGGGCAGCGCCGCCTCCCTCTCCCGCCGCCGCGGCTGCCGGTGGAGCCAGGGCTGCACCACCCGCGACCCCGCGCTCCAGGGGTTGGAGATGTTCTCGAAGCGGATGTCCATCGTCTCGAAGCTGTTGCCGGAGCCTGCGGGGACAAGGGTGTTGATGGAGGGGACGCAGTGGCACGGCCTCGGTGTGGGGTGGGACACCGCAGGGGTGTCACCATGAGTGTGGGACACCGCAGGGATGTCACCATGGGTGTGGGTTGGGACCTCATGGAGATGTCAACATGGAGGGGTGGGACACCGCAGGGGTGTCCCCGTGGAGGGGTGGGACACCGCAGGGGTGTCACCGTGGAGGGGTGGGACATGGGACACCGCAGGGGTGTCACCGTGGAGGGATGGGACACTCCAGGGATGTCACCATGGAGAGGTGGGACACCACAGGGATGTCACCATGGAGGGGTGGGACACCACAGGGATGTCACCGTGGAGGGATGGGACACTCCAGGGATGTCACCATGGAGAGGTGGGACACCACAGGGATGTCACCATGGAGGGGTGGGACACCACAGGGATGTCACCATGGAGAGGTGGGACACAGCAGGTGTGTCACCGTGGAGGGGTGGGACACCACAGGGATGTCACCGTGGAGGGATGGGACACTGCAGGGATGTCACCATGGAAGGGTGGGACACCACAGGGATGTCACCGTGGAGGGGTGGGACACCACAGGGATGTCACCGTGGAGGGGTGGGACACCGCAGGGATGTCACCGTGGAGGGGTGGGACATGGGACACCACAGGGATGTCACCGTGGAGGGGTGGGACGCCACAGAGATGTCACCGTGGAGGGGTGGGACACCACAGGGGTGTCACCGTGGGTGTGGGTTGGGACCTCATGGAGATGTCAACATGGAGGGCAGGGAGATGCCACCACCACAGGAGGCTGTGACCCCACAGATGGAGAGATGCCACCACCACAGGAGGCTGTGACCCCACAATCACATCATGGAGGGCTGGGGACCAGTTTGATACACCAGCATGGAGAGGAGGGCCTTTGAGATGTCACCATGGAGGATTGGGACACCTTGGAGGTGCCACCACCCTCACAGGGGGCTGAGACACCAGGAGATGCCACCACGGATGTGGGTTAGGAAATAACACCTTGGGGGACTGGGACTCCACAGAGATGCCACCATGGGGAGCTGGGACCCTCCAGAGATGCCATTGAGGGCTGGAGCCCCAGATGTCCCCAGGACAGGGAGATTCCACCCCCATGGAGAGGTGTGACCCTGCAGAGACGCCACCATGGAGGGACATCATCACCTGAGGGTGACACCCAGGTGACACCACCCTTCCAGCAACAAGTCACCTCAACCCCTGAAACCCCCCCGTGAGTCCAACCTCTCTCCCAACACCCTCCCCACACCCAGGGCGTGTCGGGAGCCATCAGGACCCTTCACCTGCGACATCCAGGTCCACCTTGTAGTGCACCAGGTGTGTGTGGATGTTGCCCAGGAGGTGGCTGTGCACGCGGCTGCCGTAGCGCCGGCCCTCGGGCGTGTAGAAGGTGGCGTGGATGTAGCCGGTGGCGTGCACCTTGGTCTCCAGCACCCCGTTGGGGTAGAGCAGGAAATCCCAGATGTAATCATAATTATAGACCGTGGAGGTCGTCCTGAGCACCAACGCCCGCCCCTCCAGCCCCGCATAGAAGTGGAAACCGCCCTGGAAGTCGCTGTCGAAGTGGCGGCGCAGGGGGACGCCCGTGGGCAGCTCGAAGACGCAGAGGGCGCGGCGGAAGCGCACGGGGCCGTCGGCGTCCAGGAGGTGGTGGGCGTCCAGGAAGGCGGCGCTCTCGGGGCAGTCCACGCCGGGCGCCAGCTCGTAGCTGGAGGCGCCCATGGCCCAGCCGGCGTCCATGTACTTGGTCTGCATGGCCGCCGGCGAGTGGCCGCCGTAGAAGGCGATGGCCTCCTGCACGCTCAGCTCCCAGGCCACGCGCTCCCCGCCGAAGCGCAGGTCGAAGAGCTGCAGGCCGGCCGAGGAGCGCAGGCGGAAGGCCAAGCTCCAGCCCCCGTACTCCAGGTGGTTCCCGCTCAGCCGGTACCGCCGGCCCTGCGGCTCGCACACCTTGGCGCCGTGCGCGTCCGTGGGGGTCCTGAAGTGGCCTCGAGGCTCGTAGCTGGAGAAGAGGCCTCGGGCAGGGAGCTCGGGCAGGATGACCAAAGGCAGATCCCCCCGGGCGTGGCTCTCAAGCAGCTCCTTCACGCTGCCGAAGTGGCGCCCGTTGTACCAGAGGCGCCGCACGGCCCAGCGCCGCGGGTCGGGGTCCCGGTGGTCCAGCAGCACCTCCAGCCCCACGGGGTGCAGGAAAAACCCCTCCACGAAGCGCTGGATCACCAGCCACGTGCGGCGCTCGCCGGGGCCCAGCCCGCGAGGCGCGATGTCGGAGTAGGTCAGGCAGCGCCGGGAGCAGTTCTGGAAACCGAAACCGGTGGCCTGGAGCAGCAGCGGCTCCAGAGGGGCCAGCGAGGCCACCAGAGCCTCGTGCAGCAGCTCGTACTCCAGCCTGGTCATGGGCCTGGCCCAGAAGGGCACGGCCTGGCCGCCCTTGAAGGCCAGCGGGCGGTAGGAGTTGGGCTTGGGCAGCGGCCCCACCACCAGCTCGGTGACGTTGGGTTCCTCTTGCGCCCCAAAGAAAACGACGGCTCGAGCCTCGCGCGGCGGCCGGGCCCCGCCGTGCTCCAGGAACCGCAGCGCCCGACGCTTCTGCGGGGGCAGCAGCTCCACCAGGAACAGAGAGTTCTTGGCCAGGGAGCCCCCCTGGCTCGGGGACAGCCCCAGCTCCGGCCGCTCCATCAGGAAGGTCCGCACGGCCCCCAGCTCGGCCGGGCTCAGGTCGGCGAAGATGGACGCGCGGTCCGAGGGGTCGGCGGAGGGGCCGGAGGTGGCCGCGGTGACCAGCAGGGACAGAGCCCAGGACAGCCCTGGCAGCCACATCCTGGGGACACGGGGACAGGGGGGTCAGTGCTGGGCAGGGAAGGGGGCAGGGCTGAGGACCCCCTGACCCCAGCGGTGCCACCAGCCCAGAAAAACTGGGGTGACCATGGAGTGACCCCCAGGAAAACCAGAGGGACCCAGGGGGGACCCCCAGGACAACCAGAGAGACCGAGGGGGGACCCCCAGGACAACCAGAGGGACCGAGGGGGGACCCCCAGGACAACCAGGAGGAACGAGGGGGGACCCCCCCAAAAAACTGGAACCACCATGAGGAGGACCAAAGGACTCAGAAAAAACAGGAGAAAAAACTGGTGACCCCCAGTGAAACCAGAGGAGCCAAGGGTGACCCCGGAGATACTGGGGACAACACGAGTGACCCCCCAAAAAACTGGGGGCACCACGAGTGACCCCCAAGAAAACCGGGGACACCATGGGGTGACCCCCAGTGAAACCAGAGGAGCTAAAGTTGACCCCAGGGAAACTGGGGACACCCCGAGTGACCCCCCAAAAAACTGAGGACACCATGGGGTGACCTCCAAAACCTTCCCCCCAGCCCAGAGCCTCTAAACACCCCCAAACCCTCTCCTGGGGCAGCTGTTGAACCCCAGCCCAGCGCTGAACCCCCCTGGGTGGGCCTGGGGGCACCCCCAATGTTGGACCCCCCCAAATCACCCCCCCCGACCGCGGGGAGCCCCCCAAAGCCCCCCACTCACCTGGCCCGGCTCTCCCGCCCCATCCGAGCAGCGCGGCCGGCCCGGGGCACTGACCCCTCCCCCCCCCGCGGCCCCCCCGGGCGGTCACTGACCCCCCTCCCCGCCCCCGGGGGCTCTGCCCCCCTCCCGCCCCCTCCTGAGCGGCCTGGGGGTCAAGGCCACTGGCAGGAGCGGTGTCCCTGCTGTCCCTGCTGTCCCTGCTGTCCCCCCTTGTCCCCTGCTGTCCCCTCACTGTCCCCTCTGTCCCCTCTGTCCCCTCTGTCCCCATGTCCCCCATATCCCCAATGTCTCCCCTGTCCCCCCTGTCCCCCATGTCCCCAATGTCCCCTTTGTCCCCCCTGTCCCCTCTGTCCCCTCTATCCCCCCTGTCCCCTCACTGTCCCCCCTGTCCCCAATGTCCCCCATGTCCCCCTGTCCCGCCATGTCCCCCACGTCCCCCCATATCCCCAATGTCCCCATGTCCCCTGTGTCCCCCCTGTCCCCTCTGTCCCCACTGTCCCCCCTGTCCCCAATGTCCCCAATGTCCCCAATGTCCCCAGTGTCCCCACCCCCCCAAATCCGCACCTTCTCTGTCTCCGCCGCATCTCGCCCACGTTGGGGGGGCGGGGGGAGGGACCCCCCGGTACCGAACCCGGTACCGACCCCCGGCCCGGCCCCGCCCCCCCCCCGCGGGGGGGTCGATGATCACCCGGGGGGCCCGAAGGCTCCGGGACCGCCCGGTCATTGTCCCCTCCCCCCCCCCGGCCTGGGGGAGGCTCCGGGTGATCAAATTCCGGGTGTGGAGAGATAAGAGAGATAAGAGAGATAAGAGAGAGATAAGAGCCGGGAAATTCCCACGGGATTTCCGGACCCCCCCCCCGGCTCGGCCTCCCCCCAAAAATCCGCCTGGAAAAGGTTTTGGGAGCCCCCAAAAATCCCCTGTTCACATGAGGACCCCCAAAAAATCCCTTTTTCCCATTGGGGACCCCAAAAAATCCCCCGTTCCCATGGGGACCCCCAAAAAATTCCCCCAAAAATCCCCCGTTCCCATGGGGACCCCCCCAATTCCCTTTTCCCATGGGGACCCCCCCCAATTCCCGTTGCCATGGGACTCCCCCCCCCCCATCCCCCGTTGCCATGGAAACCCATCCCCGGCCCCGCCCCTCTGCCCAAACCGGGGATAAAGGGGTTAAAAATGCCCGAAAAGGGGGATTGGGGGTAAAAGGCAAGTGAGGGGTAAAATAAACACGGAAATTTGGGGTCGGTGGTTGAAACAAAACAAAACAAAACAAAACAAAACAAAAAAAAAAAAAAAAACCCAAAAAACAAAACAAAACAAAACAAAAAAGCAAAAAAAATAAAAAAAACCACGCCAAAACTAAATAAACAAAAAAAAACCCAAACAAACAAAAAAAAAACAAACAAAAAAACCACAACAACAAAAAAAAAAACACCTAAACAAACAAAACAAAACAAAAATTTTAAAAACCCAAAAAAGCAAAAAAAAAAAAAAAACACCCCAAAACCAAATCAAACCAAACCAAAAAAAAAAAGCCAAAAAACAAAACAACACAAAAACAAAAACAAAAAACAAACAAACAAACAAAAAAAAACAAAAAGAAAACAAAACAAAAAACAATTAAACATACAAAAGAAAACAAAAAATTAAAAAAAACCAAAACAAAACAAAAAAAAACACAAAAAAAGAACCAAAAACAAAACAAAACAAAAAAACCCCAAAAACAAAACAAACAAAACAAAACAAAAAAATTAAGAAAAAAAAAAAAACAAAAAAGCAAAAAAACTCCAAAAAAAAAAAAAAAATTGAAAACCAAAAAAGAAAAAAACCCCAAAAACAAACAAACAAACAGAAAAACCCCACCAAAACAAAACCAAACGAAAAAATCCAAAAAAACCCAAAAAACCAAACCAAAAAAAAATAAAAATAAAATTAAAAAAAATTAAAAAAAAGGCAGATTGGGGATAATTGATTTTAAAACCCAAATAAAAAATGAATAATCGCTTTTAAACCAAAATAAAACCCCAGGAAAAGCCTTTGAAAAAAACCCAAAAATGATTTTCAGTGTTTTCAGTCCCCCCAGAGCGGGATGGGGGATGGGGGGGGGGATGGGGGATGGGGGGGGGGGGGATGGGGGATGGGGGAGGGGATGGGGTTTAACAGCAAAAAAAACCCAGGTAAAGTCATTTTAAATAAAAAAAATGGGAAAAGTGAATTTTAAATGGTCTGGGAATGGGGAAAGGGGTGGTAAAAGGTCCCAAAATTGGGGTGAGAGGATTTAAATGGGCAAAAAAGTCTCGAAATACGTTATTTTAAAAGAAATTATCATTTTAAATATTTATTTTTAATTGTATTTTTTATTTAAATTTTATTTATTTATTTTATTTATTTTTTATTATTGATTTTTTTTTCAATTTAAATTTAAATTATTTCTTTAAATAATTAAATATTTACTATTTTAAATTTTATTTATTTTTATTTATTTTTATTATTGAATTTTATTTAAATTTAAATTTAAATTATTTATTTAAATAATTAATTATTTATTATTTTAAATATTTCTTTTTAATTATATTTTTATTTAAATTTTATTTGGTTTTATTTAGTTTTTTATTATTACATTTTATTTAAATTTAAATTCAAATTATTTATTTAAATATTAAATATTTACGTTATTTTAAAATAAATTATTATTTTAAATATTTCTTTTTAATTATATTTTTATTTAAATTTTATTTATTTTTATTTTTTTAATTAAATTTTTAAATTTAAATTTAAATTATTTCTTTAAATAATTAAATATTTATTATTTTGAATATTTATTTTTAATTGTATTTTTATTTAAATTTTATTTGTTTTTATTTATTTTTGATTATTAAATTTTTAAATTTAAATTTAAATTATTTCTTTATATAATTAAATATTTATTATTTTGAATATTTATTTTTAATTGTATTTTTATTTAAGTTGTATTTATTTTTATTTATTTTTATTATTACATTTTATTTAAATTTAAATTATTTATTTAAATATTAAATATTTACGTTATTTTAAAATAAATTATTATTTTAAATATTTATTTTAATTGTATTTTTATTTAAATTTTATTTATTTATATTTATTTTTTTATTATTGAATTTTATTTCCATTTAAATTTAAAATATTTATTTAAATAATTAAATATTTATTATTTAAAATTTATTTATTTATATTTAATTTTTTATTATTACATTTTATTTAAATTAAAATTGAAATTATTTATTTTAATAAATACTTTTTTAATATTTAAATTTTAATGATTTAAAATAAATTAATAAAAAATAATAATTTAGTGATGATAAATAATAATAATAATAATTATAATAATAATAATTATAATAATAGTAAAGTCAAGAGAAATTATTTTTAAATGCCCCCAGAAAAGGGAGAAGGTTTAAAAAGCCCCAAAATTCTGAGTGGTTTTAAAGGAAAAATAAAATAAAATAAAAAGAAAGAAAAAAATAAATGGGTTTTGAAGACCCAAAAAAAAAAAAAAAAAGAAAAGAAAAAGAAAGAAAGAAAGAAAGAAAGAAGAAAAGATAAGAGAAAAGATGAAAAGAAGAAAAAAAGAAAAAAAAGAAAAAAAAAAGAACAAAAGAAAAAAGAAAAAAAGAAAAAAATAAAAACGAGAAAAGAAAAAAGAAAAAGAAAAAGAGAGAAGAAAAAAGAAAAAGAAAAAGAGAGAAGAAAAAAGAAGAAAAGAAAAAAGAAAAAAGACAAAAGTAAAAAGGAAAAAGAAAAAAAGTAGCAAAATGAAGAAGAAAAAAGAAAAGAGAAGAAAAGAGAAGAAAAGAGAAGAAAAGAGAAGAAAAGAGAAGAAAAGAGAAGAAAAGAGAAGAAAAGAGAAGAAAAGAGAAGAAAAGAGAAGAAAAGAGAAGAAAAGAGAAGAAAAGAAAAGAAAAGAAAAGAAAAGAAAAGAAAAGAAAAGAAAAGAAAAGAAAAGAAAAGAAAAGAAAAGAAAAGCTTTTAAAGCCAAAATTAAAAAACAGGAACAAGTGGTTTTAAAACCCCTCAAAACGGTATAAATAGTTTAACTTCCCCCTACCCTAAAAAAAAAAAAAAAGGAATAAACAACTTTAAAGCCAAAAAGTGAATCCAAAACCAGAAAAAGGCGTTTCCAAAGGCCCCAAAATGGGCACAGGAGCCCCCAAAGCTCAGGATAAACCATTCCCAAAGCCAAACCCAAGGGAAAAACCAAAAAAGCCAAAACAAAACAAAACCAAAAAAAAAAAAACACAACCCCCCCAAAAAAAGCCAAAACAAAATAAAAAAAATAAATTAAAAAACCCCCAAAAAAAACCCAAAAAAAAAAAAAAACTACACCAAAATAACAAAACAAAGGGAAAAAAAAAAAAGAAAATAATAAATGGTTTTAAAAGTTCTAAAAATGGTTCAAAGGGCTTTAAAGGCTTTGAAATGAGAGGAGTTTTCTCAAAAGGAAAAAAAAAAATCCATCAGTGTAAAATAAAAAGCAAAAGGATCTGGGATAAGTAATTTCCAAATGACTCCAAAAATGGGATTTGGAGTTTTAAAAGCCTCAAAAATCAGGTGAAGGGGCTCGAGGAGCCTCAGAAATGGGAGAAAAGGATTTTAAAGCCCCTCAAAAAAGAGGAAAAATTCACAGACGGGGAAAAGAGAGAAAAGGCAGAAACAGCCACAGGGAAATCCCACAGCAATAACAGATCACAGAGTGATCAATAACTGTCCCAATAACAGACAATCCCATAGATACCCGATCAATAGATACCCAATAACAGATCACAGAGTGATCAATAACTGTCCCAATAACAGGGCAATCCCACAGCAATCAATGGATACCCAATCACAGATTAATCCCACAGTAATCAATAACTGTTCCAATCCCAGAGTAACCCCACAGTAATCAATAGAAATCCAATAACAGATTAATCACACGGTAATCAATAGATACCCAATCACAGATTAATCACATAGTAATCAATAACTGCTCCAATCACAGACTAACCCCAGCAATCAATAGATACCCAATAACAGTGTGAAAATACAGCAATCAATAGCTGTTCCAATAACAGATTAATGACACAGGGATCAATAACTGTTCCAATAATGGGGCAATCCCACAGCAATAACAGATAATTCCTACAGTAATCAATAACTGCTCCAAGCACAGATTAATCACACGGTAATCAATGGATATCCAATTACAGATTAATCACACGGTAATCAATAGATACCCAATCACAGATCAATCACATACTAATCAGTAACTGTTCCAATCACAGATTAATCCCACAACAATCAATAGATACCCAATAACACATAATAACAGATATTCAATAACAGGTAATCATACGGTGATCAATAGATACCCAATCACAGATTAATCACGCAGTAATCAATAGATATCCAATTACAGATTAATCCCACAGTAATCAATAGATACCCAATAATAGATTAATCACACGGTAATCAATGGATATCCAATCACAGATCAATCACACGGTGATCAATAACTGCTCCAATCACAGATCAATCACACGGTGATCAATAACTGCTCCAATCACAGATCAATCACACAGTAATCAATAACTGTTCCAATCACAGATCAATCACACGGTGATCAATAACTGCTCCAATCACAGATCAATCACACGGTGATCAATAACTGCTCCAATCACAGATCAATCACACGGTGATCAATAACTGTTCCAATCACAGATCAATCACACGGTGATCAATAACTGCTCCAATCACAGATCAATCACACAGTAATCAATAACTGCTCCAATCACAGATCAATCACACGGTGATCAATAACTGCTCCAATCACAGATCAATCACACGGTGATCAATAACTGCTCCAATCACAGATCAATCACACGGTGATCAATAGATACCCAATGACAGATTAATCACACTAATCAATAACTGCTCCAATCACAGATCAATCACACGGTGATCAATAACTGCTCCAATCACAGATCAATCACACGGTGATCAATAACTGCTCCAATCACAGATCAATCACACGGTGATCAATAACTGCTCCAATCACAGATCAATCACACGGTGATCAATAACTGCTCCAATCACAGATCAATCACACGGTGATCAATAACTGTTCCAATCACAGATCAATCACACGGTGATCAATAACTGCTCCAATCACAGATCAATCACACGGTGATCAATAACTGCTCCAATCACAGATCAATCACACGGTGATCAATAACTGCTCCAATCACAGATCAATCACACGGTGATCAATAACTGTTCCAATCAATCCTCCCTGCAGCCAGTCCTGGGGTTGGAGTGATTGGGAATTTCGGATGTGTAAGGAACCATTAATTCATTAATCATTTAATTAACCGTTGCTTCATTAACCATTCCTCTCATTAACCATTAATTCATTAATAATTTAATTAACCATTTATTTCATTAACCATTTATTAACATTAATTCATTAACCATTAATTCATTAATAATTTAATTAACCATTTCTTCATTGACCATTCCTTTCATTAACCATTTACTCATTAACCATTCCTCTCATTAACCATTAATTCATTAACCATTAATTCATTAATAATTTAATTAACCATTTCTTCATTAACCATTCTTTTCATTAACCCTTTATTTCATTAACCATTTATTAATTAACCATTCCTCTCATCAACCATTTCTTCATTAATAATTTAATTAACCATTTCTTCATTAACCATTTCTTTCATTAACCATTAATTCATTAATAATTTAATTAACCATTTCTTCATTAACCATTTCTTTCATTAACCATTAATTCATTAATAATTTAATTAACCATTTCTTTCATTGACCATTTCTTCATTAACCATTTATTTCATTAACCATTTATTAATTACCATTCCTTTCATTAACCATTCTTTTCATTAATAATTTAATTAACCATTTACTCATTAACCATTTATTTCATTAACCATTTATTTCATTAACCATTCTTTTCATTATTCATTTATTTCATTAACCATTTCCTCATTAACCATTTCTCTCATTGGCCATTCCCTTGACTTTGGCTTTTTATAAATATAATATAATATAATATAATATAATATAATATAATATAATATAATATAATATAATATAACATAACATATTTTCTGGCTTATATATATATATAAAGTATAATATTTATATCTCTCTTTATGTATCTGCTTTATATTATATATAATTATAAATTGTTAATTATATAATACATAATATATATCATATAACACATATTATACATTATATGCCATATGTTATATTTATATATTATATATTATGCATTCTATATTATATGTATGTTACATGTATATAACATATAGCATATCATGTATTATATATTATATAATGTATTAGGTATATATATATCAATTTTGCTTGTTTATATTTACATATAAATTTTATATAAATAAATAATTTTAAATATATAAGATTATATAATACAACATATTTTCTATTTTATATATAGTATATGACATATAATATTTATATCTCTCTTTATGGATCTATCTGTTTTATATATTACATATAAAAATTATAAATTATAAATTATAAAACACATAATATATAACGAATATATTATACATTATATGCTATATATTATACTTTATATATTATATATTATGTGTTCTATACTATATATTATGTATTCTATATTATATGTATGTTACATGTATATAACATATAGCATATAATGAATAATATAATGTATTATATATACATATAAATTTTGCTTGTTTATATTTATATATAATTTTTATACATAATATAATATAATATAATATAATATAACATAATATAACATAATATAACATAATATAACATAATATAACATAATATAACATAATATAATATTACATAACATATTTTCTGGCTTATATATATTATAAAAAATATAATATTTATAGCTCTCTTTATGTATCTCTTTTTTATATATATATAAAATTATAAATTGTAAATTATATAATACATAATATATAACATATAACATACAGTCTATAATATACATTATATGCTATATGTTCTACATTATATATTATATATTATATGTATGTTACATGTATATAACATATAGTATAAAATGTATTATATATTATATATAATGTATTATGTATATATATCAATTTTGCTTGTTTATATTTACATATAAATTTTATATAAATAATATAATATAATATAATATAATATAATATAATATAATATTATATTATATTATATTATATTATATTATATTATATATGTAATATATGTAATATATTATATGTTTATCTCTCTTTAGGTATCTGTTTTATATAATATATATAAAATTATAAATTGTAAATTGTATAATACATAATATGTAACATATAATATATAACATATGCTATATATTATACATTATATGCTACATGTTATATATTATATAATATGTATTATGTATTTTATATATATGCCTTGTATATATAACATATAGCATATAATGTATTATATAGTGTATATTACCTATTTATTATATATTATAAACTATATATATTAAAATACTATATATAAATATATATATATTTATAAATACTATATATATATATAAACCTATATATATATAATATATATATATTTGACCCCAATCAATGCTGACTCTTTTTCCAGCTTTAACAGGCTGGTATATTGATATCCGAGTGTGTGTGTTTGTTCTGTGATTTGCTGGTGATTTTATCTGTGGAGTAACTGTGATAAAGATCTTCCCTCTGATATTTCCTGTCTGATAAATAATTCATTTCTATAAACAGGCCGGATCCGCTGTCACTGGAGCTGGGACAGAGCCATCCCTCACATTTAAACTGTTCAAACAAGATTTAAACTATTTCAACAACATTTAAACTATTTCAACAAGATTTAAACAATTACACAATCTGCTGCCAGGACTGCGGGTTTGGGGTTTGAGATCTCACTGCAGGTTTGGGGTCTGGGATCCCACTGCAGGTTTGGGGTTTGGGGTTTGGGGTTTGGGGTTTGGGATCCCACTGTGGGTTTGGGGTCTGAGATCCCACTGTGGGTTTGGGGTTTGGGATCCCATTGAGGGTTTGGGGTTTGGGATCCCACTGCAGGTTTGGGGTTTGGGATCTCACTGCAGGTTTGGGGTTTGGAGTTTGGGGTTTGGGATCCCACTGTGGGTTTGGGGTCTGGGATCCCACTGTGGGTTTGGGGTCTGAGATCCCACTGTGGGTTTGGGGTTTGGGATCCCATTGAGGGTTTGGGGTTTGGGATCCCACTGCAGGTTTGGGGTTTGGGATCCCACTGCAGGTTTGGGGTTTGGGGTTTGGAGTTTGGGATCCCACTGTGGGTTTGGGGTTTGGGATCCCATTGAGGGTTTGGGGTCTGGGATCCCACTGTGGGTTTGGGGTCTGAGATCCCACTGTGGGTTTGGGGTTTGGGATCCCATTGAGGGTTTGGGGTTTGGGATCCCACTGCAGGTTTGGGGTTTGGGATCTCACTGCAGGTTTGGGGTCTGGGATCCCACTGTGGGTTTGGGGTTTGGGATCCCACTGTGGGTTTGGAGTTTGGGATCTCATTGTGGGTTGGGGTTCTGGGATCCCACTGTGGGTTTGGAGTTTGGGATCTCATTGTGGGTTGGGGTTCTGGGATCCCACTGTGAGTTTGGGGTTTGGGATCCCATTGAGGGTTTGGGGTTTGGGATCCCATTGAGGGTTTGGGGTTTGGGATCCCACACAGAACTATCCCCTACAAATACCCAGCACGTATTAAATAGGATTTTTTTCTGCCAGCCCAGGGGATTTCTGGGCTTTGTATAAAATCCATCATCCCTGACACAGGGATGGGTTTGTTGGGGTTGTGTCCGTGGCAAACAGGGATTCACTTCAGCTCATCCCATGGAGCTGCAGGAATTCCCTGGTTGTTCCTGCTCCACTGGGAAAACAAACTCCTGGAACATGGAGGGGTTTGTTTTTGGGAAATTTGGGACAGGAAAGGCTTGGGGATGTGATTGTCTGGTAAGAAATACTGGAGGTGTAAAACCTGTGAGGGGAATAGAAATGGAGAATGAAATAGAAACGGAGAATGAAATAGAAATGAAGAATGAAATAGAAATGAGGAATGAAATAGAAATGAACTGGAGGTGTAAAACCTGAGAGTGAAACAGAAATGAAATCCAGCTCTGAGATGTGATCATGGCCATGAGGAGGACGGGGATGAGCTGGAGATGGGTGGAAGGACAGAAAACAAAAGCACCCAAGGGTGCAGCCCCTCTCCACCCTGCCAAGGCATCAGGGAAAAGGGGGATGAGAAAAGTCTCTTTAGAGTTTAGAATATGGGATGAATATAGAATATAGAATATAGAATATGGAATATAGGATATAGAATATGGAATATAGGATATAGGATATAGAATATAGAATATAGAATATTTAGAATATAGAATATAGGATATAGGCTATAGAATACAGAATATAGAATAGAGAATGAATATAGAATATAGGATCTAGAATTTAGAATATAGGATATAGGATATAGAATATAGAATATAAAATATAGAATATAAAATATTTAGAATATAGAATATAGAATATAGGATATAGGATATAGAATATAGGATGAATATAGAATATAGGATATAAGATATAGGATATAAAATATAGAATATAGAAAATAGGAAATAGAATATAGAATATAGGATATAGAATATAGAATACAGAATATAGAATACAGAATATAGAATATAGAATATAGGATATAGAATATAGAATATAGGATATAAGATATAGGATATAGAATATAGAATATAGAATATAAAATATAGAATATAGAATACAGAATATAGGATATAGAATATAGAATATAGGATATAGGATATAGAATACAGAATATAGAATATCGAATATAGAATATAGGATATAGGATATAGAATATAGAATATAGATTATAGAATATAGAATATAGAATATAGAATATAGAATATAGGATATAGAATATAGAATATAGGATATAGAATACAGGATGATGTGGTGATAGAGCAGTTCTCACGGGCTGTGTGCAAAGTCTGTAGGGTTTGTATCTTGCTGATTGGTCACTGTAAATCAGAATATTCAACACAAAAGGAGATGGAATGGATTGGAACAAGGTCCTCGCTCTCTTACCTCTCTCTTACCCCTCTCAGCTTTTTTACCTCCCTCACCTCACACCCTCTTTCTCTCCCTCTCTGTTTTTGGGGTTTCCCTCCAGCCCAGGCTGGTGGCTGAAGGCAAAGCCCTTTTTACCTTTTTCCTTTTCCCTTTTTACCCGCCACCCTTGCAATAAACCCACAAATTCTGGAATATCTCAGCTCTGCAGATTTCCCTCTCCCTGCCCTCCAAGGATGATCCTACACTTTGTGGTCCTGAGGGGCAGGAGCTGTGGGGGGCTCGGGGGTGTGAGGGATCTGGGGAGGTGTGAGGGGTTCAGGTGTGAAATATTCCATATGTGGGTCCAATATATAAAATTTTAATGTACAAAAGTTCTCATACAAAATACAAAACCTTTTAAATATAAAACATGCAGGTTTTTCACTTCAGGGGTCAAAGATCACCTTATGATTCAATTTTGACACAAAAATCCCCTATGGCTTTAATGTTGTTGAGGTTATAAACAAAATTAATTCCTTTTTCAAACTTAGTTTTTATTTTTCCTCCCCTTTTTTTTTATTTTCTTTGGGCAATTTTCCCCCTTCCCATTCCCTGACAATCCCCCTGCAGTGAACTCACCCCAGCCCAGAAATGTGAGGCGCAGAGCAGAGTTATAATCACTGTGCTGGTCAGAAAAAACAGGATTTTAATCTTATTTCACTTATTTCTCAGGACACAGGGACAGGAAAACCCAGCAGCACCTCGGACACGTTCAAAAAATATCTACAGGAGCAAAAATATCTACAGAAAATCTAAATTTCTGCATTTTGGATAAACAGGGAATGGATAAAATTTTTTTGGATATTGGATAAATGGATAAAATTTCTTTTGTTTTTTTAAAACCACACCATTCACTCATTAATATATATATTTTTTATTACTTCACTCATTAATTTTTTTTTTTTTAATTACCCAAATCATCATAAATTTAAAGCCTGGGCAGGTCTGGGAAGGTTCACACATGTTGGCACCATCCCAGATATTCATCAATCCCAGTTTGGTTGGATTTTCTAATCCTTAATTAGTCAAAACAAAATTATAAATCCACAAGGTAAAAAGTTTTTCTCTTGTTTGTTTTCCTTTTTTCAGTAAAAAGGCAAAATACAACAAGCAAAACCCCAAACTAACAATACGTGAAACGGTTTGTTTTACACAATTCTGTCGATATTTGATCTCCCAAAAAGCCGTTGTCATTAAAACACAAATAAATCACCAAAACCAACAAACCGATAACACAAAAAAACGATGGAGGAAATTAAAAATCCCGTCGGTTTCTATCCCTGAGTTCCTCCAAAAAACAAAAGCGAAAGCTCCACCCGCCGCAGACGGACCGTTATTTAAAAATAAATGAATTTTTAAAAGGAACCATCCCTGGGGGTGTTTTGAATCGGTTCCGTTGTGAAACCACAGAAGTGGCTAAAAGGGTTTAAAAGCCGCGATCTCATCGGGTGTTCTCATCCCAACCCTCCCCACTGGGGTGTTCTCATCCCAAACCCGGCCCAGCCTCGAGTTCCCGAGCTCGGTTTGGGTGTCGAGGGAGCGGCGGCACTTCCAGGAAAAGGGAACGGCCAAACCCGCCCTGTCTGCGGGAATTTTTGTGTCCGGCACAGGCCGGAACTTGATGGTCTTGAAAGTCTTTTCCAATCTAGTCATCCTGTGGGTTCTGTGAATTCCGTGAATTCTGTGAATTCCGTCAATTTTGTGAATTCCGTGAATTCCATCAATTCTGTCAATTCCGTCAATTCAATTCTGTGAATTCCATCAATTCCGTGAATTCCATCAATTCCATGAATTCTGCAAATTCCGTCAATTCAGTCAATTTTGTGAATTCTGCGAATTCCGTCAATTCTGTGAATTCCATCAATTCTGTCAATTCAGTCAATTCTGTGAATTCCATCAATTCTGTGAATTCTGTGAATTTCGTCAATTTTGTGAATTCCGTGAATTCTGTGAA
Organism: Zosterops lateralis; assembly: GCF_965231275.1. Taxonomy (NCBI): domain Eukaryota; kingdom Metazoa; phylum Chordata; class Aves; order Passeriformes; family Zosteropidae; genus Zosterops; species Zosterops lateralis. The sequence goes on from NC_139762.1 coordinate 556,111, forward strand.
TTCCGTCAATTCAGTTAATTCTGTGAATTCCGTCCGTTCAGTCAATTTTGTGAATTCTGTGAATTCTGTGAATTCTGTGAATTCCGTCAATTCAATTCTGCGAATTCCATTAATTCTGTGGATTCTGTGAATTCCATCAATTCTGTGAATTCTGTGAATTCTGTGAATTCCATGAATTCAGTTAATTCTGTGAATTCCATGGATTCTGTCAATTCTGTGAATTCTGTGAATTCCGTCAATTCCATAGTTCTGTGAATTCCATGAATTCAGTCAATTTTGTGAATTCCGTCAATTCTGTGAATTCCATTAATTCCGTCAATTCCGTCAATTCAGTCAATTCCGTCAATTCCATGAATTCTGTGAATTCTGTGAATTCTGTCAATTCTGTGAGCTCCGTGAGCTCCACGCCCTGTGCTCACCTGCCCAGGTGAATTATTTCCTCTGTGGTGTTCGGGCTGGGGGTTTGCGATGCTCAATCCTGGAGCTGGAACAAAAATCTGAATTAGCGGCACCTCCAGGAATCAGATTTTGTGCTGTAACAAACCCCAAAAATTCAGGAGTGGGATGGGATGGGATGGGATGGGATGGGATGGGGATAATGGGATGGGATTTAATGGGGATGGGATGGGATGGGATGGGATGGGATGGGATAATGGGATGGGATGGGATGGGATGGGATGGGATGGGGATAATGGGATGGGATGGGATGGGATGGGAGCCCAGGAATGGCCTTTTTCCATGTCTGAAATCTCATCCAGGAGCCCGGAGTGACCTCAGGGAGCAGCAGTGACCCTTATCACCGTCACTGATAACATTTGCTCCGGTGATTTTAACTCTTTGCTGCCCACCCCGCTGCCCTAAAACTGATTTCAATTCTCCCGATTCACAGCCAGATTTTATCGCCCCCATGTCATTTTTGTCACCAAAAATGGGTAAAATAAAACTCCTTCACACCAGCGCAGGAATTCTTCATCTGGCTCAATCCACGGGGGGATTTCTCCTCCCCAGTTCTGCCTGTGCTGGACACAAAAATTCCCGTTTGGATCCCGAATTTCACACCCAGATTCCCTGATTTTCCCAAAATAAACAACCCCAAGGATCTGTTGATAACCAGGAATTTTACAAGACTCAGAAAAGTCAATCCCAGTGCAATTAAATATTTAATTTCATCAGAACTCTGAGACCTGGGAAAGTTTTGCCAACTCCCAACACCAAAACCTGGGCAGGTCTGCAGAATGAACCTGCCAATAATTCCCTTTTTTGACCAGCCCTGGAGGTGCCTTCTGCCTCCCTCAGGATTATTTTCCAAACAAATCCTGATTTTTCAATGACTGATTTATTAATTTCTGTCATGTCTGTGCTCACTTTATCCCTCTGCAAACAGAATCAATTCCAATTATTTATTCCAATTATTTATTGAATTATTTATTCAATTCCAATTATTTATTCCAATTGCAAACAGAATTCAAACATTCCCTATTTCCCAACGTGCCCCCTGACGTTTCGGTTCTGTTATTCATTAATTGTTTTCGTTCTGTCACTCATTAATTTAAATTAATTCCCTGCCCACGCGAGGTCACCAATCACCTGCTGGGATGTTTCTGAGTTTCCAGGGAGGGGTTGAGTGTTTGTTTTGATCATCAATATCCAGTTCTGGATCCTTTTTATCCACCAAGGTCGGGATTAACACACAGGAGTTCATGGCCTGACTTGGGTGTTTGTTAATTTTTATTTATTTACAGATTTATGAGCCCTGAACTGGCAAATCAGAGAAAAAAAGGTGAAATGGAGCAGCTCTGACTCTTCCCAAGGTTATTTAAGTGTTAATTACCCAATAACGAGGTGACACCTCGATTATTTATATTATTTATATTATTTATATTATTTATATTATTCATATTATTTATATTGTTTATATTTTATATTATCATAATATTTATATTATTTATATTATTTGCATTATTTATATTATTTATATTATTTATATTATTTGTATTATTTATATTATTTTTATTATTTATATTGTTTATATTATTCATATTATTTTTATTATTTATATTGTTTATATTATTATATTATTTATATTATTTATATTACTTATATTATTTGTATTATTGATATTATAGATATTATTGATATTATTTGTATTATTTATATTATTTGTACTATTTATATTATTTATATTATGTATATTATTTCTATTATTTCTATTATTTACATTATTTATATTATTTATATTATTTACATTATTTATATTATTTATATTATTTATTATGAGTGACTCTTATATTATTTGTATTTGTTTTATATATTATATATATCAAATAATGACCCAATAATGACCACCCAAGGCCCACCTTTTTCACCCAATTACAAAAATTGGGTGAATCCACCCCAAATCCAGGAAAAAGAACGAAGAAGGTGAAGAAGAAGGACCCGGACAACGCCTTAAACAGAGGACACAGAGAAGATTTTCTTTTTTGGTTATTCCCATCCAGCTGTGCCCAGGAGGGCACAGAGAAGATTTTTTTTGTTATTCTCATCCAGCTGTGCCCAGGAGGGCACAGAGAAGATTTTTTTTGTTATTCTCATCCAGCTGTGCCCAGGTGGGCACAAAGCAGATTTTTTTTGTTATTCCCACCCAGCTGTGAGAGGAATTGCAAATCACCAGGAAGTTGAAAACAGTAGTTTAGCACAGCAGAAGATGCAAAATTCAGTAGTTTTAGGGTTTTTAGAATAGAAGGGACAAAATGAGGGAATTTGGGTGGTGCCTCGTGTCCCTCTCCTTCTTTCTCCTCCATCCCCTGGGGTGGTGATGGCACAGGGCAGTGACAGTGGGTTGGGTCAGAGCAGAAATGACCCTTTTAGTGTGAGCCCTGGGCATTGGTGTGAAATTGTAAATACCCCACCCGTGGTTATCTGTATAAATGTGAGGTGACCCCATCGGGGGCCGTCCCCTCATGGCCCAGCCCTGCCCAGACCTCGGCTGGGAGAGAGAAAACTCTGAGAGATCAAATAATAAACAACAGGAGAAACCTGAAAACAGAACCTTGAGGACTCTGCTTTTTTATACCAACGTGACTCAGGGATTTTAGAGGGCCAAAGACTTTAAAAAACCTGAATCTGTGGTGAGAAAACCAACCCGAGACCCCTGGGGCTCTCTTGGAGTCCAGGGCATCCCTCTGGGCGCCCTGGGAAGTCACAGACCTCGGTAGAGAGGCCTGGGACCCCAAAAAGAGGGTCTGGGGTCTGTCCAGGGGGGTCTGGGGCCTGTGCAGGGGGGTCTGGGGTCTGTGCAGGGGGTCTGGGGTCTGTGCAGGAGGGTCTGGGGTCTGCCCAGGGGGGTTTGGGGTCTGCCCAGGGGGGTCTGGGGTCTGTCCAGGGGGGTCTGGGGCCTGTGCAGGGGGGTCTGGGGTCTGTGCAGGGGGGTCTGGGGTCTGTGCAGGGGGTTTGGGGTCTGCCCAGGGGGGTCTGGGGTCTATCCAGGGGGGTTTGGGGTCTGCCCAGGGGCGTCTGGGGTCTATCCAGGGGGGTCTGGGGTCTGCCCAGGGGGGTCTGGGGCCTGTGCAGGGGGGTCTGGGGTCTGTGCAGGAGGGTCTGGGGTCTGTCCAGGGGGGTCTGGGGTCTGCCCAGGGGGGTCTGGGGTCTGTGCAGGAGGGTCTGGGGTCTGTCCAGGAGGGTCTGGGGTCTGCCCAGGGGGGTCTGGGGTCTGTCCAGGGGGGTCTAGGGTCTCTCCAGGGGGGTCTGGGGTCTGCCCAGGGGGGTTTCCCTGCCCCAGAGCCCAGGAGGACACAGGCTCTGATTTTGGTCCATGAGAAAAACATCCAACACAGAGAGGAATTGCAAGTCACAAATGTGTGACAGACAGTGGTGTGGTTATCACTGTGCAGAAGATTTTGTAGTTTGGGTTTTTGGAATGTAGATGCAAAGGGACAAGATGGAGGATTTAGGGTGGAACCCTGAGTTCTTCTCCTTCTCCCTTGGCATCTTCTCCACTTCTTCTCCACTTCCATCTCCTGCAGTGACGTGGGCACAGGGGAGTTTCAGTGGGTTGGGGCAGAGTAGAGATGACCCTGTTAGTGCAGGGGATGGACATTGGTATGGAATTGTAAATAATAACCACATAATTATCTGTATAAGAGGCAGTGACCTCCCATCACAGGGCAGTCCCATCGTGTCCAGGCTGCTGTGAACACCTTGGCTGGACACAGAGAATTGTAAGATCAGAATTAATAAACAACACGAGAAACCAGAAAACCAAAACCTTGAGACTCCTCATCCTTCTCACACCGAGCTCAGCACAGACACACAGACACAGAGTCAGACAGCAAACCCCAAATCCTTCAGAGCTCAAGAGGGAAAATCCCTCCCTCGAGCCCACAGGAACCACCAGCCTTGGAATCTCGGGTGAGAAACAACCAGATAAAACCCTTGGGGCTCCTGTCTGGTTTGTCCTGCCTGGGGACACTCCCAGTCCCACTGTCCCCTCTCTTTACAAACTCAGCCCCCGATCATTGCAAACACTGCACTCGGTGTTTCCCAGGGAGGGGCTGTTCCCCCAATCTCCCCCAAAGCTTCCCTGGGCACCCCAGGGGGATTCTCCCCCAGGATCCCCCCCTGCCCTGCACTGCATGAGCCACTTCCCATTGAAACTGAGTGACATCCCAAACCTCTTCCGTGTGTGAACATCCCAAAGTGTGGCATCCCAAACCCATTCCTGTGTAGGAACATCCCAAAGTGTGACATCCCAAACCCATTCCTGTGTAGGAACATCCCAAAGTGTGACATCCCAAACCTCTTCCATGTAGGAACATCCCAAAATGTGCCATTCCAAACCTATTCCTGTGTAGGAACATCCCAAACCCATTCCTGTGTAGGAACATCCCAAAGTGTGACATCCCAAACCTCTTCCATGTAGGAACATCCCAAAGTGTGGGATCCCAAACCTATTCCTGTGTAGGAACATCTGTAGGGATTTTTCTCCGTGGATGGCAGGGACAAGGAGCTCTGCAGAGCTGAGATGTTCTAGAAACACGGGGGTTTATTATTCCAAGGGTGGTGGGTAAAGAGGGCTTTGCCTTCAGCCACCAGCCTGGGCTGGAGCAAAGCCCTAAAGAGAGAATGGGGAGAGAGAGAGAGAAGAGAGCTCAGGGGGAAAAACGGGGCAGGAGCAGGGGAAAAACGTGGGGAGAAAACAGGAGCAAGTGAGGGGAGAGAGAGGAGAGGGGATGGGCCAAGAGAGGTGAGGGAAGAGGGTGAGAGGGCCAGAGGAGAGAGGTGAGGGCAAAAGGGAGGAGAGCCAGGACAAGAAAGGAGAAGAGGGGAGAGGAGAGGAGAGGAGAGGAGAGGAGAGGAGAGGAGAGGAGAGGAGAGGAGAGGAGAGGAGAGGAGAGGAGAGGAGAGGAGAGGAGAGGAGAGGAGAGGAGAGGAGAGGAGAGGAGAGGAGAGGAGAGGAGAGGAGAGGAGAGGAGAGGAGAGGAGAGGAGAGGAGAGGAGAGGAGAGGAGAGGAGAGGAGAGGAGAGGAGAGGAGAGGAGAGGAGAGGAGAGGAGAGGAGAGGAGAGGAGAGGAGAGGAGAGGAGAGGAGAGGAGAGGAGAGGAGAGGAGAGGAGAGGAGAGGAGAGGAGAGGAGAGGAGAGGAGAGGAGAGGAGAGGAGAGGAGAGGAGAGGAGAGGAGAGGAGAGGAGAGGAGAGGGAGAGGAGAGGAGAGGAGAGGAGAGGGAGAGGAGAGGAGAGGAGAGGAGAGGAGAGGAGAGGAGAGGAGAGGAGAGGAGAGGAGAGGAGAGGAGAGGAGGTGGAGAGGAGAGGAGAGGAGAGGAGAGGAGAGGAGAGGAGAGGAGAGGAGAGGAGAGGAGAGGAGAGGAGAGGAGAGGAGAGGAGAGGAGAGGAGAGGAGAGGAGAGGAGAGGAGAGGAAGGAGGAGAGGAGAGGAGAGGAGGAGGAGAGGAGAGGAGAGGAGAGGAGAGGAGAGGAGAGGAGAGAGGAGAGGAGAGGAGAGGAGAGGAGAGGAGAGGAGAGGAGAGGAGAGGAGAAGAGGGCGATCCTCTTGTTACAATACAATATATCCTTTTTTCTGTTGAATATTCTAATTCACATTGACCAACCGGCGTGAGATACAAAACCTACAGACTTTGCCTGCAGCCTGTGAGAACTACTACATCACCATGTCATTTTACATTCTAAACTCTATAGACTCCTTTCTCATGCCCTTGTTCCCGGATGTCTTTGCCAAGGTGGAAAGGCAACATTCTTGTCTTTTGTTTTCCTATCTTCAGCTCATCCCTGTCTTCCTGCCTGCCATGCTCACATCTCCAAACTGGCTTCCATTCCTATTTCACTCAGGTTTTGTATCTGCAGTATATTTTATCATGCAGTCATATTCGTAAGTCCTTCCTGTCCCGTCTTTCCCAACAAACAAACGTCCCAAACCGTGCCATTCCAAACCCATTCCCATCTAGGAGCATCCCAAAATGTGCCATCCCAAAGCCATTCCCATGTAGGAACACCCCAAAATGTGGAATTTTAGGCATTCCCAACCCATTCCCATTTAGGAGCATTCCAAAATGTGCCATCCTAAAGCCATTCTCACGCAGGAGCATCCCAAAATATGGAATTTTAGGCATTCCCAACCCATTCCCATGCAGGACCATTACAAAATGTGAATTCCAAACCCATTCCCATGTACGACCATCCCAAACCCATTTCCATGTCCCAAAAAACAGAATTTCAGCCATCCCAATCCCATTCCCACACAGGAACCCCCAGAAGGGCCCCAAACCCTCAGGGACCTTTAAACCCCCCCAGGGAAGTTTTCCTTCCTCCCTTTAAAGGGAAGAATCCCTTGTCCTCGTCCCTCCCATCCAGGAGCCAAAACTGTCCCCAGAAATCCCAGAATCACAGAATGTGCAGGTTGGGAGAGACCTTCAAGATCATCGAGTCCAACCCAGCCCTGACACCTCAACCAGGTCATGGTATCGAGTGCCACATCCAGTTTCCTTTTAAACACATCCAGGGATGGTGACTCCACCACCTCCCCAGGCAGACCATTCCAGTATTTAATGACTCTTTCTGTGAAAAACTTCTTCCTGATATCCAACCTGTATTTCCCTTTGAGCAGCTTAAGACTGTGTCCTGTCCTTCTGTCAGTTGCTGTCTGGAGAAAGAGACCAACCCCAGCTGTCCACAACCCACCTTCAGGGAGTTGTAGAGAGTGATCAGGTCACCTCTGAGTCTCCTTTTCTCCAGGATAAACACCCCCAGCTCCCTCAGTTGTTCTTCATATGGCTTGTTTTCCAATCCCTTCACCAGCCTTGTTGCCTCCTCTGGACACATTCAAGCATCTCAATGTCCATCCTGAACTGAGGGGCCAGAGCTGGACACAGCACTCAGTGTCCATCCTGAACTGGACACAGCACTCGAGGTGTGGCCTGACCAGTGCCCAGTCCAGGGACAGAGTGACCTCCCCGCTCCTGCTGGCCACACCATTCCTGATCCAGGCCAGGTGCCATTGGCCCTCTTGGCCACCTGGGCACACTGCAGGCTCATGTTCAGCCGCTGCTGACCAGAACCCCCAGGTCCCTTTCTGCCTGGGCACTGTCCAGCCACACCATCCCCAGCCTAGAGCACTGCAGGGGTTATTGTGGCCAAAGTGCAGGACTGGACACTTGGACTCATTAAACTCCATCTTGTTGCACTCTGCCCACCCATCCAACCATTCCAGGTCTCTCTGCAGAGCCCTCCCACCTGCCAACAGATGAACAAATGTTCCCAGCTTTGTGTCATCTACAAATTTACTAATGAAAGACTCAATACCCTCATCTGTAGAAGCATCCGTGACTTACAGGGACAAGGGACTCTGCAAACTTGAGATATTCTAGAATATGTGGTTTTATTGCAAGGGTGGTGGGTAGAAAGGGCTTTGCCTTCAGCCACCAGCCTGGGCTGGAGGGAAATCCCAGAGAGAGAGCAAGAGGGTGAGCGGGCAAGAAGAGGGAAGAGAGCTAGAGGAACGTGGCAGGGGTCAGAGTGCAGGGGGGAGAGAGAAGAGAAGAGGGGACAGGGCAAAGAGGAAAACCAAGAGAGCGAGGTCCAGGTTCCAATCCATTCTATCTCCTTTTGTGATGAATATTCTAATTTACAGTGACCAACCAACACAAGACACAAAATCCTATAGAATCTCCACACAGCCTATAAGAACTACTACATTACCATGTGTTGTGTTTTAAACTCTAAAAACTCCTCTTTAGACTTTTCTGTTTTGCTGCATTGACCTTTGGATCCCTCAGGCAGCAGAAGGGGATTGTTCAATCCAAAGGGATTCTCCTCCAGCTGCCCAGGCTGTTGTTTTCAGGTTCTATAGTGACTAAACTCAGTATCCTACAACTCACAGTGAGCTTCCATTTCTATCTCGACTACAGGTTTCACATTTTCAGAATCTTTTGCTCAGCAATCATATTTATAAGGTTTCCCTGATTCATCTTTCCCAACACTCATCCATGCTGTCAATACAAATACTGAACAGGGCTGGCCCCAGCACAGACCCCTGAGGAACAGCACTGGTGAGTGTCCCCAGCTGGATGCAGCACCATTCCCCAGCACTCTCTGGGCCTGGCCATGCAGCCAGTTCCTAACCCAGCAAAGAGTGCTCCTGTCCAAGCCCCGGGCTGCCAGCTTATCCAGGAGTGTGCTGTGGGAGACAGTGCCAAAGGCCTTGCTGAAGTCCAAACAGACATCCACAGCCCTTCCTGCATCCACCAGGCAGGTCACCTGGTGTTGGGAAAGATCAATCAGGGAAACCTTATAAATACGATTGTTTAGCAAAAGATTCTGAAAATATGAAACCTGTAATGGAAATAGAAATGGAAGCTCACTTTGAGTTGTAGGATACCAAGTCTTAGTTACTCTATAACCTGAAGACAACAGCCTGGGCAGCTGGAGGAGAATCCCTTTGGATTGAACAATCCCCTTCTGCTGCCTGAGGGACCCAAAGGTCAATGCAGCAAAACAGAAAAGTCTAAAGAGTCGTTTTTAGAGTTTAAAATATAACACATGGTAATGTAGTAGTTCTTATAGGCTGTGTGGAGATTCTATAGGATTTTGTGTCTTGTATTGTTGGTCACTGTAAATTAGAATATTCATCACAAAAGGAGATAGAATGGATTGGAACCAGGACCTGGCTCTCTTGGTTCTCTTCTCTTCTCTTCTCTTCTCTTCTCTTCTCTTCTCTTCTCTTCTCTTCTCTTCTCTTCTCTTCTCTTCTCTTCTCTTCTCTTCTCTTCTCTTCTCTTCTCTTCTCTTCTCTTCTCTTCTCCTCTTCCCCCTGCACTCTGACCCCTGCCATGTTTCTCTGGCTCTCTCTCCTCTTCTTGCCAGCTCACCCTCTTGCTCTCTCTCCTTCTCTCTCTGGCACTTCCCTCCAGCCCAGGCTGGTGGCTGAAGGCAAAGCCCTTTCTACCCACGACCCTGCAATAAACCCACATATTCTAGAATATCTCAGGTTTGCAGAGTCCCTTGTCCCTGTGAGTCACGGATGTTTCTACAACCTTTACCGGGTACTGAGGTCAGGCTGGAATTACTGGGATCCTCCTTCCCACTCTTCTTGGGAATGGGGAAAAAATAAAATTCTTTATCCCCAAGGGAGGGGAATTCCTGCTCCTTAAGGCTGCCCTGGTGATGGGGAGTTTTATTTTCAGTGGTTTTTGGGTAAATCAGGTTCTTTAGGGCTGGATTTCCCTTGGGAAAGTGACCCCTGAGGGGGTGAGAAAAGGAAAGAAAAAAAAAAAAGGAAGAAAAAGAAAAGAAAAAAAAAGGGAAAAAAAAAGAAAAGAAAAAAAAAAGGGAAGAAAAAAAAAAAAAAAAAAAGAAGAAAAAAGAAAAAAAAAAGGAGAAAAAAGAGAGAGAAAAAATAAAAAAGAGGAAAAAAGAATAAAAAAGGAGAGAAAAAAAAAAATAAAAAAAAAATAAAAAGAGAGAGAGAAAATGAAAACTGGGACAGCCCAAAACAGCCACAGCCGGGGGCGGCAGGAGGTGACAGGGAGGGGACAGAGAGGGGACAGGAGGTGACAGGGAGGGGACAGAGAGGGGACAGGGAGGTGACTTTGGGGGGGATTTGGGGGATATTTGGGGGATGTTTGGGGATCTTTGGGGGGGATTGGGGGGCATTTGGGGGATCTTCGGGGGATGTTCCCTCCTGGAAAGAGCTCTCAGAGGGGGTTTGCCAGCCCGTGGGGATGTGACACTTGGGGACATTGTCAGGGGTGGCCTTGGGGCATCTGGGGGTTTTCCCACCCCCTGATCTGCCCGTCCCAGTTTGTTTCCCCAGCCTGTCCCAGTTTGTTTCCCCAGCCCCTCCCAGTTTCCCCAGCCCGTCCCAGTTTGTTTCCCCAGCCCCTCCCAGTTTCCCCACCCCGTCCCAGTTTTGTTTCCCCAGCCCGTCCCAGTTTCCCCAGCCCGTCCCAGTTCCCCCAGCCCGTCCCGCCCTCGCTCCGGCTCCGTGGGGAGTCTGTCCCCATTCCCAGGGAATGTCACCATCTGTCCCCTCTGCTCCTGACACGGCCTGGGGACATTCCCAGTGCCCTCAGTGCCTCCCCAGTGCTCCCAGTGCCCCCCCAGTGCTCCCAGTGCCCCCAGTGCCCCCAGTGCCCCCAGTGCTCCCAGTGCTCCCAGTGCCTGGGGACATTCCCAGTGCTCCCAGTGCCCCCCCAGTGCCCCCAGTGCTCCCAGTGCCCCCAGGGCTCCCAGTGCCCCCAGTGCCCCCCCGGTGCTCCCAGTGCCCCCCCAGTGCTCCCAGTGCTCCCAGTGCCCCCAGTGCCCCCCCAGTGCTCCCCCAGTGCCCCCCCAGTGCCCCCAGTGCTCCCAGTGCCCCCCCAGTGCTCCCAGTGCCCCCAGTGCCCCCCCAGTGCTCCCAGTGCCTCCCCAGTGCTCCCAGTGCTCCCAGTGCCCCCAGTGCTCCCCCAGTGCTCCCAGTGCTCCCCCAGTGCTCCCCCAGTGCTCCCAGTGCCCCCCCAGTGCCCCCTCAGTGCCCCCAGTGCTCCCAGTGCTCCCAGTGCTCCCCCAGTGCTCCCAGTGCCCCCAGTGCTCCCCCAGTGCCCCCAGTGCTCCCAGTGCCCTCAGTGCTCCCCCAGTGCCCCCAGTGCTCCCAGTGCTCCCCCAGTGCCCCCAGTGCTCCCAGTGCTCCCAGTGCTCCCCCAGTGCTCCCAGTGCTCCCAGTGCTCCCCCAGTGCCCCCAGTGCTCCCAGTGCTCCCCCAGTGCCCCCAGTGCTCCCAGTGCTCCCCCAGTGCCCCCAGTGCTCCCAGTGCTCCCAGTGCTCCCAGCGCTCCCCCAGTACCCCCAGTGCTCCCAGTGCTCCCCCAGTGCTCCCCCAGTGCTCCCAGTGCTCCCCCAGTGCTCCCAGTGCCTGGGACATTCCCAGTGCTCCCAGTGCTCCCAGTGCTCCCCCAGTGCTCCCAGTGCTCCCAGTGCCCCCCCAGTGCTCCCAGTGCCTGGGGACATTCCCAGTGCCCCCAGTGCTCCCAGTGCCCCCAGTGCTCAGGGACATTCCCAGTGCCCCCAGTGCCCCCAGTGCTCCCAGTGCTCCCAGTGCCCCCAGTGCTCCCAGTGCCCCCAGTGCTCAGGGACATTCCCAGTGCCCCTAGTGCCCCCAGTGCCCCCAGTGCCCCCAGTGCCCCCCCAGTGCTCCCAGTGCTCCCCCAGTGCTCAGGGACATTCCCAGCGCTCCCAGTGCCCCCCCAGTGCTCCCCCAGTGCTCCCAGTGCTCCCAGTGCCTGGGACATTCCCAGTGCCCCCAGTGCCCCCAGTGCTCCCAGTGCTCCCAGTGCCCCCAGTGCTCCCAGTGCCAAACTGGGAACAGCTCTGGGGTTCCCCTGGATGGACTGGGCCAAACTGGGAATGGCTCTGGGGCTGCAGGTCCCCCTCAGGTGTGTGGGTCCCTCCCTCCACAGCCTCATTTGCATTTTTTACTCATTTCTACATTAATTCAGATTTGGGGGGTTCATTTGGGGCAGGGGGGACACTGGGTGATACTGGGGGATACTGGGGGCCACTGGGAAGCACTGGGAGTACACTGGGGGACACTGGGGGGACACTGGGGGACACTGGGGGGACACCTGGGGGGACACTGGGGGACACTGGGGGGGACACTGAGGGGAACACTGGGGGGACACTGGGGAACACTGGGGGGACACTGGGGGACACTGGGGGGGACACTGGGGGGTCACTGGGAGGACACTGGGGGGGACACTGGGGGACACTGGGGGGACACTGGGGGGGACACTGAGGGGGACACTGGGGGGACACTGGGGAACACTGGGGGGACACTGAGGGGGACACTGGGGGGACACTGGGGGACACTGAGGGGGACACTGAGGGGGACACTGGGGGGACACTGGGGGGACATTGGGGGTCACTGGGGGGACACTGGGGGGGACACTGAGGGGGGACACTGGGGGACATGGGGGGACACTGAGGGGGACACTGGGGGGACACTGGGGGGGACACTGGGGGGACACTGGGGGGACACTGGGGGGACACTGGGGGACACTGAGGGGGACACTGAGGGGGACACTGGGGGGACACTGGGGGGACATTGGGGGTCACTGGGGGGACACTGGGGGGGACACTGAGGGGGGACACTGGGGGACATGGGGGGACACTGAGGGGGACACTGGGGGGACACTGGGGGGGACACTGGGGGGACACTGGGGGGACACTGGGGGGACACTGGGGGACACTGAGGGGACACTGGGGGGACACTGGGGGGACACTGGGGGGGACACTGGGGGGGACACTGGGGGACACTGGGGGGGACACTGGGAGGACACTGGGAGGACACTGGGAAGACACTGGGGGGACACTGGGGGGGACACTGGGGGGGACACTGGGGGGGGACACTGGGGGGACACTGGGGGGACACTGGGGGTCACTGGGGGACACTGGGGGACACTGGGGGACACTGGGAGGACACTGGGGGGTCACTGGGAGGACACTGGGGGGTCACTGGGAGGACACTGGGTGTCTCAGGCTGTCACAAAAGTCCTGTCCTGGTTCAACCAGGACAAAGAGCCCAGAGGAATCTCCTCCCTCCCTCCCTCTTCTCTCCCTGCCCTTCCTCCCAATTAAAGAGAACAAATAGAATAGAAATAAATAGAATTAAATTGAATAGGGAGAACAGAATGGAGCAGGGAGGAGAACTGGACTAAGCAGAAGAGAACGACTGGAACAACTTAAATAGAATAAAATAAAACAAAAACAGAAAGAATATAAAAGGGTATTAAATGACATACAAAAAAAATTAAAAATAAATATTAAAAAATTCTGGGTTTAAATACAAACACGGGCCAGGGCAGTGGTGGGACTGGCAGGGACTGAAAAAATTCCCTGGAGGGACAATCCAGGATCCGAAGGGTCTTCAGGGCCTGAAGAGAACACGGAGCAACATCCCAGGGGGATTTTGATTTTCCAAGGGCCAAAGATACTCCAAGGTCAGAGGGGACACGGAGAAGTGCAAAGGTGACACGGACAAACGTCCCACAGGGAATTCCCAGGGCCCAGAGGGACCAGGGGGAACATCCCAGGTACTTTAAGGTGCAAAGAGAACGTGGAGACACATCCCGGAGGGAATTCCCAAGGCCCAGAGGGACACGGAGAAGCCCCGGGGTTTCAGAAGCCCCCGGAGGGGTCCCTGTGCCCGGGGGGGTCCCTGTCCCTGTCCCCAGCCATGTCCCCATCCCTGTCCCTGTCCCCAGCCATGTCCCCATCCCTCTGGGGGGACCTGTCCCTGAGAAGGTCCCTGTCCCTGAGCGAGTCCCCATCCCCACAGGGGCCCCTGTCCCTGTCCCTGTCCCTGTCCCTGAGCGAGTCCCTGTCCCTACAGGGGCCCTTGTCCATATCCCTTGGCCTGTCCTTGTCCCTATCCCTACCCCTGAGCAAATCCCTGTCCCCACGAGCATCCCTAGTCCTGTCCCTGTCCGTGTCCCTGTGCCCACGTGGGTCCCTGTCCCCTCGGGGGTCCCTGTCCCTGTCCTTGCAGGGGTCCCTGTCCCCGTTCCCAGGGAGGTCCCTGTCTGTGTCCCTGTTCCCGCAGGTGTCCCTGCTGTCCCTGTCCTTGGGGGTGTCCCTGTCCGTGTCCCTTCGGGAATCCCTCTGTGTGTCCCTGTCCCTGTCGCCAGGCAGATCCCTGTCCCCGGGGGAGTTCTTCTCTCTATCCTTGGGGGTGTTCCTGTCCCCAGGTGGGTCCCTGTCCCTGGGGGTGTCCCTGTCCCTGTCCCCAGGGGTGTCTCTATCCCTGTCCCTGTCCCCATGCCCATCCCCGCTGTCCCCCCGGCAGCCCCGCTGTCCCCTGCGCTGTGCCCTGATGTGGCTGCGGGAGGCGAAGGCGCGGCCGCCCCGGGGCCAGGGGACGCTGCGGGGCCGGGAATGGACCCGGCGGTGCAGCCACAGGTGGCCCCGGTGCGGGAAGGCGCGGCCGCACTCGGGACAGGCGTGGGCGCGGGGCCGCTGCGGGGGGCCCGGGGGGCTCCGGGGGGCTCGGGGGGCCCGGTGCGTGTCCCGGTGCCGCAGCAGGTCCCCCCGCAGGCAGAAGGCGCGGCCGCACTCGGAACAGCCGTGCCGGGCCCCCCGCCCGCCCCGCAGCCTCTTGTGCGCCAGGAGGTTCTGCAGGTGCCGGAAGGATTTCCCGCAGGTGCGGCACAGGTGAGGCCGCTCCGGGCCGGGAACCGGCCGGGGGAGGGGCCTGGGATGGGCCCCCGGGCCGGGGGGAGTCCAGCGGGAGGGGGGGACACCCAGCCCCGGTTCCTGGTGGGGTCCCCTGGAGTCGTCCTGGGTGTCGGAGCTGCTGGAGGCGCCTGCTGGGGACAGAGTGAGTGTCACCTCTGTGGGACAGTCCTGAGCACCCCTGGGACACCCAGCCCGGCCCAGGGGGGGCAGAGAGGGGCTACAGCCCCACAGAGACCCCCCAGCCCCACAGAGACCCCCCAGCCCCACGGGGAGTCCCTAAGGTGTCACCAGGAGTGTCCTCAGGGGTGTCCCCAGGGGTGTCCCCAGGGTGTCCCCAGGGGTGTCCCCAGGGGTGCCCCCAGGGTGTCCTCAGGGGTGTCCCCAGGGGTGTCCCCAAGGTGTCCCCAGGGTGTCCCCAGGGGTGTCCCCAAGGTGTCCCCAAGGTGTCCCCAGGGGTGTCCCCAGGGGGTGTCCCCAGGGGTGTCCCCAGGGTGTCCTCAGGGGTGTCCCCAGGGGTGTCCCAATGTCCCCAGGGGTGTCCACAAGAGGCGTCCCCAGGGGGTGTCCCCAGGGGTGTCCCCAGGGGTGTCCCCAGGGGTGTACCCAGGGTGTCCCAGGGGGTGTCCCCAGGATGTCCCCAGGGTGTCCCCAGGGTGTCCCCGGTCACTCACAGCTGTCACTGGTGTCGGGGGCCCCGCTGAGCCCCCCAGGGCAGGGAAACCCCCCGTGCGGCTCCTCCATGAGGCTGAACCTGGAGTTGGGGTCTGGGGGGGAGAGAGGACCCTCAGGTGGGGTCTGGGGGGAGAGAGGACCCTCAGGTGGGGTCTGGGGGGGACAGAGGACCCTCAGGTGGGGTCTGGGGGGGGCAGAGGACCCTCAGGTGGGGTCTGGGGGGGACACAGGACCCTCAGGTGGGGTCTGGGGGGGAGAGAGGACCCTCAGGTGGGGTCTGGGGGGGGGCAGAGAACCCTCAGGTGGGGTCTGGGGGGGACACAGGACCCTCAGGTGGGGTCTGGGGGGAGAGAGGACCCTCAGGTGGGGTCTGGGGGGGACACAGGACCCTCAGGTGGGGTCTGGGGGGGACAGAAGACCCTCAGTGACCCCACAACACCAGGGGAGTGTCATTGTCACCAGAGAACCACCCCAGGCTGGGGGTGTGTGTGGGGGTACCCGGTGCCCCCTCCCCACACCTGGACACACCCAGAGACCCCCAGATGGGGCTGCAGACCCCCAGCTCAGCCCCAGAACCCCCAGCCCTGTGCCCAGAGACCCCTGGCTGACCCTGTAAACCCCCGGCGGATCCCCTAGACCACCCCCCAAACCCCCGGCAGAGCCCCCAGACTCTCAGCCAACCCCCAAACCCCTGGCAGAGCCCCCAGACCCCCAGACAACCCCCCAAACCCCCAGCGGAGCCCCCAGACCACCCCCCAAACCCCCGGCAGAGCCCCCAGACCCTCAGAAAACTCCCCAAACCCCCAGACAGAGCCCCCAGACCCCCAGCCAACCCCCCAAAACTCTGGCTCAGCCTTCAGCCATGTCCCCATCCCTGTGTCACCCCTGTCCCCGTGTCACCTCCATCCCTGTGTCACCCCCATCCCTGTGTCACCCCCAGCCCCAGGACATCCCTGTCCCTGTGTCACCCCCGTCCCTGTGTCACCCCAGGACCCCCCCAGGACCCCCCAGCCCTGTCCCCTCACCCCTGTCCCCCCAGCCCTGTCCCCTGACCCAGACTGGCCAGCAGCCCGCAGGTGTATCTCATGACGTCCCTGTGTCACCCCAGGATCCCCCAGGACCCCCCAGGACCCCCCAGGCCTGTCCCCTGACCCAGACTGGCCAGCAGCCCATAGATGTCGCTCATGACGTCCCTGTGCAGGTCCCTCTGCCAGGGCTCCAGCCGGGCCCACTCCCCGGGGGAGAAGCTCACGGTCACCTCCTGCAGTGTCACCCCGGGGGGACCCCCCTGCCAGGGACAGCGGTGGGGGGGGGGGTGAGGGGGGGCGGCCCCGAGGGATCCCCCCCCCCCCCGGGTATTCGATCCTCCCCCGCCCCACCCCGTTAATCCCGACCCCCCGCCCCTCTGTAGGGACCCCCGGGACCCCCTCGAGCCCCCCTGAGCCCCCCTGGGACCCCTGAGCTCCCCCGGGACCCCCCGGGACCCTCGAGCCCTCCCGGGCCCCCTGAGCCCCCCTGGGACCCCCGAGCTCCTCAGAGACCCCCGAGCCCTCCCAGGACCCCCCATCCCTCTCTAGGGACCCCCGGGACCCTCCCCCGTCCAGGACCGGCCCCTCTGCCAGGACCCCCAGGACCCCCCGGGACCCCTCGGCTTCCCCAGACCCCCCCCAAGCCCTCCCAGGACCCCCGAGCTCCTCAGGGACCCCCGGGACCCTCCCCGCCCAGGGCTGGTCCCTCCGCCGGGACCCCCGAGCTCTCCCGGGACCCCTGAGCCCCCTCGGGACCCCCCTGAGCCCCCTGAGCCCCCCAGCCCCCGGGCTCACCCCGGGCTCACCCTCTGCATGTCCGGGCGGGGCCCGATGGCGGCGGCGGAAGGGGCTGGGCCGGGAAACGGAACCGGAACCGGGGAACGGAACCGGAACCGGGAAACGGAACCGGAACCGGGGGGACAGAACCGGAACCGGAACCGGGGGGACAGAACCGGAACCGGGGGGACAGAACCGGAACCGGGGGGACAGAACCGGAACCGGAACCGGGGAACAGAACCGGAACCGGGAGGACAGAACCGGAACCGGAACCGGGGAACGGAACCGGAACCGGAACCGGGGAAACCGAACCGGGGGACCGGCCTGGTGACTGCGGGGGTCTGGGAGCCCCCACGGAGGGTCCCACAGCCCCCCCAGGACCCCTCAGGACCCCCAGAGACCCCCCAAGATCTCCCCAGGACCCTCCCAGGATCCCCCAGGACCCCCCAGGACCCCCCAGGACAGGGACACCCGGGGCTCCCCCGGTCCTGCCCCGCAGCCCCTGTGCCCAAAGCTCCCCAAAACCAGCCGGGGGGACACTGGGGGTCCCCGGGAGAGCAGGGGAGCACAGCCACACCCCTGGGCAGTGTTTGTGTCCCACCTGGGATGTCCCCAAGTGTCCCCAGGAGGGCAGGGGAGCACAGCCACACACGTGGGCAGTGTTTGTGTCCCACCTGGGGTGTCCCCAAGTGTCCCCAGGAGGGCAGGGGGAGCACAGGAATGCACCTGGCCCGTGCCAAAGGTTGTTTGTGTCCCACCTTGAGTGACATTGGGCGTCCCCAGAAGGGCAGGGGAGCAGAGCCACACACCTGGCCAGTGTTTGTGTCCTAGCTGGGGTGACACTGAGTGTCCCCAGGAGGGCACAGCCACACACCTGGCCAGTGTTTGTGTCTCACCTGGGGTGACACCAAGTGTCCCCAGGAGGGCAGGGGAGCACAGCCACACACCTGGGCAGTGTTTGTATCTCACCTGGGGTGACACTGGGTGTCCCCAGCAGGGCAGGGGAGCACAGCCACACACCTGGGCAGTGTTTGTGTCTCACCTGGGGTGACACTGGGTGTCCCCAGGAGGGCAGGGGAGCACAGCCACACACCTGGGCAGTGTTTGTATCTCACCTGGGGTGACACTGGGTGTCCCCAGGAGGGAAAGGGAGCACAGCCACACACCTGGCCAGTGTTTGTGTCCTAGCTGGGGTGACACTGGGTGTCCCCAGGAGGGCACAGCCACACACCTGGCCAGTGTTTGTGTCTCACCTGGGGTGACACTGAGTGTCCCCAGGAGGGCACAGCCACACACCTGGGCAGTGTTTGTGTCTCACCTGGGGTGACACTGGGTGTCCCCAGGAGGACAGGAGAGCACAGCCACACACCTGGCCAGTGTTTGTGTCCCACCTGAGGTGACACTGGGTGTCCCCAGGAGGGAAAGGGAGCACAGCCACACACCTGGCCAGTGTTTGTGTCCTAGCTGGGGTGACACTGGGTGTCCCCAGGAGGGCACAGGCACACCCCTGGCCAGTGTTTGTGACCCAGCTGGAGTGACATTGAGTGTCCCCAGGAGGACAGGAGAGCACAGCCACACCCCTGGCCAGTGGCAAAGGCTGGCTGTGTCCCCGTCAGGTGTGGGAACAGTAAAACAGGACTCAAATCCTGCTGAACTCATGGCAGTAGATGTGGCAGAGAGGGCCACAAGCCCTGGCAGGCAGAGGAGGCCCCTGGAGGAGGAAGAGATCGGGGTGAATGTTGGTGTGTTTGAGTGCAGGACAGCACAGGCCTGTACGAGTCTGTCAGCCCAGAGTTGGGCAATGTTACTGAGAAACACAGATAGGGTTGTCATGGTTGTTATTGTTGTTATTAAGTAAGTGGTTATTTTTAGCTCGTGCTTGAAAGGTACATAAACCAGCAGTGAGTTCAGTAAAATCAGCTTTGTGATGTAAACCATGGAGTCCTGTGTCTCCTATCACCCGAGAGTCAGTGAGACCCCACTGTGACACCCCCAAGTGTCCCCAGGGAGCACCGGGGACATGGTGTCACCCCAGGGGATGTGACAGTGACCCTGGGGACAGCCACCCCCATCCTGAGCTCTCACTTGGTGTCCTGGTGAGGTTTGGTGGTCACGGAACACAAATGGAAGGTACTGGCACTGATAACCAGTACTGATAACCAGTACTGATAACTGGTATTGATAACTGGTACTGGCACTGGTAACTGGTCTGGTAACCGGTACCGATAACTGGTACAGATAACTGGTACTGGTAACTGATAACTGGCACTGATAACTGGTATTGATAACTGGTACTGGTAACTGGTACTGGTACTGATAACTGGTACTGGTGATGATAACTGGTAGTGGTAACTGGTACTGGTAACTGGTATTGATAACTGGTACTAATAACTGATAACTGATACTGATAACTGGTACTGGTAACTGGTACTGATAATTGGTAACTGGTACTGGCACTGTTAACTGGTCTGGTAACCGGTACCGATAACTGGTACAGATAACTGGTACTGGTGATGATAACTGGTATTGATACTGGTAACTGGGACTGATAACTGGCACTGATAACTCGTACTGGTAACTGGTACTGGTAACTGGTACTGACAACTGGTAGTAGTAACTGGTAACTGGTACTGACAACTGGCACTGATAACTGGTACTGATAACTAGTACTGGTAACTGGTACTAATAACTGGTACTAGTATTGATAACTGGTAACTGGTAGTGGTACTGGTACTGGTAACTAGTACTGATAACTGGTACTGATAACTGGTACTGGCACTGTCCTGGTGACCCCCCCTGGCCAAGGGCTGGAGGGCAGAGCCTCTCCTGGGGCTCAGGCCAGGACTGAGACCCCCAAGACCCCCCTGTGTGCCCCCCACCCAGTCCCAGAGAGAGAGAACCCGGAGCACCAGAGCCATCAGAAGCTTTTATTTTAAATAACCTCAAAAAATAGAATTGCAGAGAGCAGAGCTGTGGGAGGGGGACTGGAGGGGGACCCCCCTGCCCGGCCGGGGCTCTGGGGGTGCTGTCCTGGTGTCTGTCCCACGGGAGGATCCCATTCCCTTTGGGATGAGGCAGCTCCCAGTGGTGTCTGTGGCTGAATTTTTGCCCGAGGCCGTGGACCCCCAGTTCTGTCACTCCAGGGGGGACACGGAGATGCCACACAAAGCCCAGCAAAGCCCCCCCTGTGCTCTCTCTGCCGCTGGAGCCTCCCCCAGGCCCCCACCAGCACCACCAGCACCACCAGCACTCCTCCACCTCCATCTCCAGCGGCACCCCCCGTCCCAAATCCGGAATATTGAGTCCCAAAGCGCGCGGTTATCCAGAGCAAGCAGAAGCACAAGCTGCCCCCCCAAACCCCCGGCACCGGAGGCGTCTCCGGGGCCCTTCAGAAAGCAGAGCTGAGCCTTTCCAGGCCTTTTTTTCTGGCTGTTTTCCCAGCCCCACACGGGATCTCCAGAGGTCAGCCCGCAGCAGGACGAGCCCCAGCACTCCCATCCACCCCAACCGTGTCCTTGGGGATGTCACCCCGTCCCCAACAGGGTGGAAGGTTCTGGAAGCAGAGAGAGAGTCCCTTGAGGGCCCCTCTTGTCCCAATTCTGGCTCTGGTGGATGCAACTCCACCGTGTCCAGCTCTCCCTGGTCTGTGTGGCTGGAGCCACCGCAGCAGAGCTGAGTCCAGCCTTGTGTCCTCCAGCCCTTTGGTGTCTTCCCACAGCCGTGGCTGTGCCGTGTCCCAGCCGGGCTCTGCTTTGCCCCACAGCCCCTGCTGGAGGCTGCTGCAAGTCCCAGGGCTGAATCCAGCTGGCAGTGTCACCTTGGCAGCAGCCCTTGGAGCTGTCCCTTTGGCTCTGTCCCCTCGGCTCCATCCTCCTCCAGGGTCACCGTGGCTGAGCTGAGCGTGGGCGCCGAGGTCCAGCCCTTGCTGGGGGGGTCCCGGTGAGGGGGCAGTTCATTGTGGGGGATCACAGGCAGCCAGGGCAGGGTGGGGGGTCCTGCTGCGGGGGTCTCGGTGTGGGGCTCACAGGCAGCCGGGGCACGGGGCTGGTTTCTCCTCGCCGCATTCCCTCTCTGGTGCTCCCGGTGCTCCCGGCACTCCTGGAGCTCCTGGTGCTCCTGGGACACCTGGAGCTCCTGGGACACCTGGTGCTGCTGTCACTCCTGGCACACCTGGAGCTCCTGGGACTCCTGGCACACCTGGAGCTCCTGGCACTCCTGGCACTCCTGGAGCTCCTGGCACTCGTTTATCCTCAAAGGAGCGACCGCAGCCCCCAGCCTTGGCCCAGAGCTGCCCACGGGGAGGCTCAGGAGGGCGGGGGGCCAGGCAGGCAGCACAGCAGCACGGGGGAGGCATCCCCGGCGCTCGGGGGCTCGGACCCCCCCCAGGACACTTACAGGGGGGCACCGGGGCTGGAGCAGCACCAGGGCCGGGCGGGGGCTCCTCCTGCATCAGCTGCAGGAGGATATCAGCAGCTCCCGAGGGGCTGTCGGGGCGCGCAGGGGGAGC
This sequence comes from Zosterops lateralis, assembly GCF_965231275.1. Lineage (NCBI taxonomy): Eukaryota > Metazoa > Chordata > Aves > Passeriformes > Zosteropidae > Zosterops > Zosterops lateralis. The sequence goes on from NC_139762.1 coordinate 577,806, forward strand.
CCCACGAGAGCAGGGGGGCAGCAGCAGCGCGGGGGGCTCAGGGCCCTTGCCCAGCGGGTCCCCGGCGGTGCAGGGCGGGGCCAGGCCGGCGCCGTGGGTGCGGCGGTGCCGCAGCAGGTGAGCCTTCTGGCTGAAGCCCTTGCCGCAGTCGGCGCAGCGGAAGGGCCGCTCCCCCGTGTGCGTCCGCAGGTGCACGGCCAGGTTCACCTTCTGCCGGAAACGCTTCCCGCACTCGGCGCAGGTGTGGGGCCGCTCGGCGCAGCCGTGGGGACACTCGGCACAGGCGTGGGGACACTCGGTGCAGGTGTGGGGACACTCGGCGCAGGCGTGGGGCTGCTCGGTGCAACCGTGGGGCTGCTCGGTGCAGCCGTGGGGCCTCTCGGCACACGGGTGGGGCCGCTCGGCGCAGGGATGAGGATGCTCGGCGCAGGTGTGAGGATGCTCGGCGCAGGCGTGGGGCTGCTCACAGCTGTGGGGCCGCTTGCTGCAGGCGTGGGGCTGCTCCGTGCAGCCGTGGGGAGGACACTCGGCGCAGGGGTGCGGCCGCTCGGCGCAGGGGTGAGGCTGCCCGGCACAGGGGTGGGGTCTCTCCGTGCAGGGGTGAGGATGCTCCGCACAGGGGTGAGGAGGACGCTCCGTGCAGGGGTGAGGAGGATGCTCCGTGCAGGGGTGAGGATGCTCCGTGCAGGCGCGGCGCTGCTCGGCGCAGGTGTGGAGCCTCTCGGCGCAGCCGTGGGGACGCTCGGCGCAGGGACACTTGGTGCAGGTGTGCAGCTGCTCGGTGCACCCGTGGGGCCTCTCGCCGCCGCCATGGCCCGGCCGGAGCCCCCCGTGCTCGGCGCAGGCCTCCCCGCACAGCCCGCAGGGGAAGGGGCTCCCGGCGGGGTCCAGAGCGCCGGGGGCCGCGCCGGGGGTCCCGGTGTGCACCCGCTGGTGCACCCGCAGGGACAGTTTGCTCTTGAAGCGCTTGGGGCACTCGAGGCAGGTGAAGGGCTGGCGGCCCAGGTGCGTCTTCTGGTGGGCCAGCAGGTTGGGCTTCTGCGCGAAGCGCTTCCCGCACTGGGCGCAGGCGAAGGGGCGCTCGCCCGTGTGCACCCGGTAGTGCGTCACCAGGTTGCCCTTCTGGTTGAAGCGGCGGCCGCAGACGCCGCAGGTGAAGGGCCGCTCACCTGTGTGGATGCGCTGGTGGGTGGCCAGGTTGGTTTTGAGGCTGAAGCGCTTGCCGCAGGTGTCGCAGCGGAAGGGGCCGCGCCCGCCGGGGCCGTGCCCGTGCCGCGGCAGCCGCTCGCACTGCGCCAGGCCTCGCCCGCACTCGGGGCACGGCCAGGGCCTGCCCTCGCCCGCCGCCCGCCCCGGGGGGGACCCGGGGGGCTGCTCGGCCCCCGGCTCGGCGGGGGCAGCGCCGGGGCACGGCTTGTGCCCGGCGTGGCTCTTCTGGTGAGCGACGAGGGCCAGCCACAGCCCGAAGCTGTTCCCGCACTGGTTGCAGATGAAGGGTTTCTCCGGGGGGGCCGTGGAGGCGTCCCCCGGCCCCGGCTGCGCCCCCAGGGGCCCCAGGAGGGGAGGGCCGGGGGCAAAGGGGGCGGCGGGCGCCTCGGGGGGCCGCAGCAGGGGCAGCTTGGGGCAGAAGCCGTCGCCGCAGTGGGCGCAGGGGAAGGTGGGCTCACCCTGGGGCGGGGGCGGGAAGGCCTTTTCGGGGCCCGGGAAGAGCTCGGCGCCCTCGGGGAGCTTCGGGGCGGACGGGAGCGGGGCGAAGGGGGCGGGGTCCTGCGGGGCGGGCGCGGGGGGCAGCAGGGTGGGCGCGGCCCCGAAGGGCGCGGCGGGGGCCGGGGGGCCGCGCGCGGGGCAGCGGCGCTGGCGGGGGATGTGCGTCTTCTGGTGGGCCTTGAGGGACACCTTGTCCTTGAAGCACTTGTGGCACTGGGCGCAGGGGAAGGGGCGCAGGTCGGTGTGGGTGCTCTGGTGCGTGACCAGGTTGGTTTTCTGGGTGAAGCGCTTGCCGCACTGGGCGCAGGCGAAGGGCCGCTCACCTGTGTGCACCCGGTAGTGCGTCACCAGGTTGGTTTTCTGGTTGAAGCTGCGGCCGCACAGGAAGCAGGAGAAGGGCCGCTCGCCCGTGTGGATGCGCCGGTGCGTGATCAGGTTGGGCTTCTGCCGGAAGCTCTTGCCGCACTCGGGGCACACGAAGGGCGCGTCCTCGGGGCAGCCCCGCGCCGGCGCCCGCGCCCTGGCCTTGCCCTCCTCGGGGTGGGCGCCGTGGATGCGCTGGTGGGCCAGCAGGTTGGCCTTCTGCGAGAAGCTCTTGCCGCACTGGGCGCAGGGGAAGGGCCTCTCGCCCGTGTGCACCCGCCGGTGCGTCAGCAGGTTGGGCCTCTGGCTGAAGCTCTTCCCGCAGTCCCCGCAGCGGAACGGCTTCTCCCCGGTGTGGATGCGCTCGTGGGTCACCAGGCTCTGCTTCTGACGGAAGCCCTTCCCGCACTGGCCGCAGCGGAAGGGGCCGGGGACGCCCCCCTGGGACCCCCAGCAGCCGCCGCGGGGAGCCGGGGGGTCCCGGGGGGGCTCGGGGCCGCGCTGCCCGCCGGGGAACCAGCGGCCGGAGCTGCCGCCCGCGGCCGGGAACAGCTCCAGGGCGCCGGCGCCGATCCCGGGCTTCTCCTCGGGTTCCACCTTGCTCACCCGCCCGGGCTCCACTGCACCGGAGAGAGCCCGGGGTTATCCCGGCTCCCGGAGAGGGTTCGGGGCTGTCCCGAGCGGGGAGGACCCGGGTCCAGCCTCAGTTTCCTTGTGGGGCGCTCACAGCTGAGCCCCATGTGGGGACATGGGACACCTCAGCTGCCCAGGACTCTCCTGGTCTGTGACCCCCAAAAGGGCTCTCAAATCTCCCAGTTTGTGACACTCGGGTCCAAAATGGTCCAAACTGGCTCAGAATGGCAAAAATTGGCGTAAAATGGCCAAAAGTGGCTCACAGAACTGGCCCGCAATGGCCACGAACTGGCTTAAGATTACCATAAATTGGTTATAAATGGCTCTGAACTGGCCCAGAACAGCTGCAAAATGGCTGAAAACTGGCCCAAAATGGCTGAAAAAGGTCTTTGAGCTGGTCCAAACTGGCTCAGAACAGCTTGTAACTGGCACCAAAAAGTTTTAAACTGGCCCAGAATGCCCTCAAACCATCCCAGCTCCCCCATTCCCACTGATCAGGACCCCAAACCATCCCATCCCCCAGTCCCACTGCTTCAGACCCCAAACCATCCCATCCCCCAGTCCCACTGCTTCAGACCCCAAATCATCCCACTCCCCAGTCCCACTGCTCTCCCATTCCCATAGATCAAGTCCCCAGATCATCCCAGCCCCCAATCCCACTGCTCCCCCATTCCTACAGATCAGGACCCCAAACCATCCCAGCCCCCCAATCCCACTGCTTCAGACACCAAATCATCCCACTCCCCAGTCCCACTGCTCTCCCATTCCCACAGATCAGGACCCCAAACCATCCCAGTCCCCCATTCCCACAGGTCTGGACCCAAACCATCCCACTCCCCAATCCCACTGCTCCCCCATTCCCACAAGTCTGGACCCCAAACCATCTCACCTCCCAATCCCACTGCTCCAGACCCCAAGCCATCCCAGCCCCTAATCCCACTGCTCCTCCATTCCAAGAGATCTGGACCCCAAACCATCCCACTCCCCAATCCCACTGCTCTCCCATTCTCACAGATTCAGACCCCAAACCATCCCAGTTCCCCAGTCCCACTTCTCCGGACCCCAAACCATCCCAGTCCCCCATTCCCTGGGGAAATGGACCCCAAACCACCCCACTCCCCCATTCCCACTGCTCCAGACCCCAAACCACCCCACTCCCCATTCCCCAGGTGTGCACTCACCAGCGCAGGGGCTGCCCAGAGCCTTGGAATCCTCTGGGCCGGTCCGTGCGGCTCCGAACGGCTCCTCCGGCGGCTTCATCCCAAACAGACCCCCTGGCTTAAAGAACCTGTACCCTGGGGGGACAGGGGGCACTCGGGATCAGGGACTGGGATTGAGCTGCTCCTGGGAGAACCAGGCTCTGCTTATGGGGGATGGAGCTGCTCCTCAAAAATGGGGATCCAGGTAAAACGGGGATCCAGGTAAAATGGGGCTCCAGGTAAAACGGGGCTCCAGGTGAAATCGAGCTCCAGGTGAGGCAGCACAGAGCCATCCCCGGGCTCTGAGCTCTTCCCACAGCCCCTCCCAATCCCCGGGAATCCCCAGAACGCTTTCATCATCCCAGTTCAAAGTTCCCACAAAAATGTGTGGAAAATTCCAGCCCCGGCCCGGGCTGTGCCCCCCACTCCCTCCCTCCCTCACTCACCCGTGCAGGGGTCCGAGGGGATCTCGGCGCCCACGGCATCCAGCTGGGATCCTGCCCTCGGGGCCGGGCTCAGCCGGGAGTACGGGAGCAGGTCCAGGGCGTGGGCGGGCTGGGGAGGGAGGGGGCAGCGGCTCAGCGGGGTTTTGGGGCCGTTTGGGGGTGTTTGGGGACTTTTCTTTGGGTTTGGCCCCAGGCGAAGGGCAGGGATGGTGCCCCTGCTGCTGCAGACCCAACTGTGAGGTCTGGGTTCCTTGCTCTGGGATGGAGCCTGAATCCTGCTCCCCAAAACACATCTCTGCTCCCCAAAATGCATCCCTGCCCCCAAACCACATCTCTGCCCCCTAAACCACATCTCTGCTCCCCAAAACACAGCCCTGCTCCCCAAACCACATCTCTGCTCCCCAAGTTACATCCCCACCCTTCCAAACCAAACCCCTGCTCCCCCAAAACACATCCCTGTCCCCCAAAACACATCTCTGTTCCCCAAACCACAGCCCTGCTCCCCAAAATTGCATCTCTGCTCCCCAAACCGCATTGCTGCCCCCCAAAACACAGCCCTGCTCCCTCAAACCCCATCCCTGCTCCCCCAAACCACATCTCTGCTCCCCCAAACCATATCCGTTCTCCAAACTGCATCCCTGCTCCCCAAAACTACATCCCTGCTTCCCAAAACCATATCCCTGCTCCCCAAAACTACATCTCTGTCCCCCAAACTACATCCCTGCCCCCCAAACCCCAGCCCTGCTCCCCAAAACACATCCCTGCCCCCCAAACCCCAGCCCTGCTACCCCAAACCACATCTCTGCTCCCCACATCACACCCCCACCCCTCCAAACCCCTCCCCTGCTCCCCCAGCACATCCCTCCTCCCCAAACAAGATCCCCGTTCCCCCAAACCAGACACCCAACCCCAAACTCCTCCAAACCGGCCCTGCAACCCCCAAACCACTGCCCACCCCCCAAAAAACAGCTCCTTTTCCAGCCAGGAGCTCTGCCTGGAGGGAGGAACCTTTTCTGAGGAGCCAGTCCCGCTTTTCTGGGGACACTGACCCCTCCCCAAGCCCCCCGGATTCCTCCTGTGTCCCCCCCAAAACCCACTGGAATCAGGGATTGGAGGCCCCCCCCCCACGCTCCAGGACTTCCCAAAGCTCCAATTTCCTGGAAAAACTCTTTGGGGGGGGGGGGGCTCTAGAGGTCGAGGAAAAAAATCACCGAAAAATCTCCCAGCCCTAGGAATCCCCCCAAAAGTGCTGGGGTTTTGGAGGAGGAGGGATCCCTCCAGGAATCCCCCCAAAAGTCTTGAGGTGGTGGAGGAGCTGGGGTTCCCCAAGGAATCCCCCCAAAAATCCCCCAAAAGTGCTGGGGGGTGGAGGAGCAGGGATCCCCTCAGGAATCCCCCCAAAAATCCCCCCAAAAGTGCTGGGGTTTTGGAGGAACGGGGATCCCCCCCAAAAATTCCCCCAAAAGTGCTGGGGGGGTGGAGGAGTGGGGAAATCCCCCCAAAAATCCTCCCAAAAGTCCTGGGGTGGCAGAGGAGCAAGGATCCCCCCAAGAATCCCCCCAAAAGTGCTGGGGTTTTGGAAGAGTGGGAGATCCCCCCAGGAATCTCCCCAAAATTCCTGGGGTGGCGGAGGAGCAGGGATTGCCCCAGGAATCCTCCCAAAAATCCCCCAAAAGTGCTGGGGTGGCAGAGGAGGGGGGATCCCCCAGAAATCCCCCCGCGGGTACCTGGGGCGCTCCCCCCGCCGACATCTCTCCCCCCGGGGCTCTGCCCCTTCTCCTCGGGGGCTCCTCCTTCTTCTTCTTCTTCTTCTTGTCCCGGCCTCGGCCTGGTCTCCTTCCGCCACCGAGCCTCCCTCAAATGGCCGCGGCCTGTCCTGGGAGAGCGGGATGTGAGCGGGGCCGGGAGCGGGGATGGGAACGGGAAGGGAACGGGAAAGGGAACGGGAACGGGAACAGGGCCCGGAGAAACGCGGCGATCCCGGAGCGGCCTCGGTTCCCCCTCCCCGGCCTGGTCCGGCCTCCTCCTCCTCCTCCGCCTCCCCCCGGAATTTGGGGTGCGGAAGGCGCCGAGCGGGGCCGGAAGTGGCTGTGAGCGCCCGGCCCCGGGGGGTGATGGGAGTTGTAGTTCGGGAGGGGATGGGATTGGGTGGAAAGGGTGGGATGGGGGGGAGAGAGCGGGGATGGAAATGGGAATTGGGAATGGGACCGGGATAGGGAATGGGACCGGGATAGGGAACAGGGAATGGGAATGGCTCCGGGAATAGGGAATGGAACCGGGATAGGGAATGGCACCGGGAATGGCCTTGGGAGTCGGAATAGCCCCGGGATAGGGAATGGCCCAGAGAACTGGGAATGGCACCAGGAATAGGGAATGGCCTCGGGATAGGGAATGGAACCGGGAAAAGGGAATGGCCCAAAGAACTGGGAATAGAGAGAACTGGGAATGGCCTCGGGAGTTGGGAATGGCCCCGGGAGTCGGGAATGGCCCCGGGAGTCGGGAATGGCCCCGGGAATGGAACCGGGATAGGGAATGGCACCGGGATAGGGAATGGCCCAGAGAACTGGGAATGGCCTCGGTATGGCATCGGCTTGTCCAGCCTGGAATAGCCCCGGGAACTGGGAAAAGCCCCGGGAACAGGGAATGGCCCCAGGAATGGTCCCGGGAATTGGGAATGGCCCTGGGATCGGGAATGGAACCGGGATAGGGAATGAAACCGGGATAGGGAATAGCTTTGGGAGTTGGGAATAGCCCCAGGAATCGGGAATAGCCCCGGGAGCTGGGAATAGCCCAGAGAACTGGGAATGGCCTCGGGAACAGGGAATGGCCCCGGGAATGGGGAATGGGACCAGGATAGGGAATGGAACTGGGAGTCGGGAATAGCCCAGAGAACGGGGAATAGAGAGAACTGGGAATGGCCCCGGGAGTCGCGAATGGTCTCGGGAACCGGGAATAGGGAATGGTCCTGGGAGGGGGGAGTGGGACCGGGATAGGGAGTGGCCCAGAGAACTGGGAATGGCCCCGGGATAGGGAATGGTCCTGGAATAGGGAATGACACCGGGATCAGGAATAGCCCAGAGAATTGGGAATGGCTTCTGGAACCGGGAATGGCCCAGGCACGGCATCGGCTTGTCCAGCCTGGAATAACCCTGGGAATGGCCCCGGGATAGGGAATGGCCCTGGGAGTCAGGAATAGCCCCAGGAGCTGGGAATAGAGAGAACTGGGAATGGCCTCGGGAACAGGGAATGGCCCTGGGAGCTGGGAATAGCCCCGGGAGATGAGAACAGCTCCGCAGTCAAGAATAGCCCCGGCACAGCAGCGCCTGGAAAACCGGGAACAGCCCCGGGAAGGCCCGGACCCCCCACTGCCCGGGGGGGTCCCCATTGGACACCCCCAAACACCACCCGAGACCCCCCAATGGCCCCCCAGACCGCCCCATTGCCCCCCAGACCCCCCTGTGGCCCCCCCCGGCCCCTCCCCGGGAAACTCACGGGCCGCCGCTGCCCCGCGCCGCGGTGACGTCACACGCCCCACCGCGGTGACGTCAGCGCGTCGGTGACGTCACGGTGTCAGCCCCGGCCGCGCCCCGTTCCGGGTTAGGGGGGGAGGGGGCGGGGCCTGGGGGGGACAGCGCCCCCTGGCGGGGCCGAGGGACAGCGCGGCCGCGGGGGGGGGGGAGGGGATGGAGAGACCCCGCCCCCCGGAATGTCACCCCAGTGTCCCCCAGTGCCCCCCAGTGCTCTCCCAGTATCCCTCCAATGTCCCCCAGTGTCCCCCAGTATCCTCCAGTGCTCCCACAGTGTCCCCCCAGTGTCCTCCCAGTGCCCCTCTTGTGTCCCCCAGTTCCCCCCCAGTGTCCCCCCAGTCTCCCTCAGTGTCCCCCAGTGTCTCCCCAGTGCCCACCAGTACGCCCCCAGTGCCCCCAGTATCCCCCAGTGTCCCCCAGTGTCCCCCCAGTGCCCCCCAATGCCCCCCAGTACTTCGTCAGTGTCCCTCAGTGCAGTCTCAGTGTCCCCGAGTGTCCCACCAGTGCTCCCCAGTGTCCCCCCAGTGTCCCTCAGTGTTCCCAATGTCCCCCAGTGCTCCCCCCAGTGTCCCCCAGTGCTCTCCCAGTAACCCCCCAGTATCCCCCAGTGTCCCCTAGTTCAGTCTCAGTGTCCCCCAGTGTCCCCCAGTGTCCCCCCAGTGTCCCCCAGTATCTCCCCAGTGCTCCCCAGTGTCTCCCAGTAACCCTGCAGAGCCCCACAGTGTCCCCCAGTGTCCCCCAGTGTCCCCTAGTGTCCCCCTAGTGTCCCCCCAGTGCAATCTCAGTGTCCCCTACTGTCCCCCCAGTGCCCACCAGTACTCCTCCAGTGTCCCTCAGTGTCCCCAATGTCCCCCAGTGCAGTGTCAGTGTCCCCTACTGTCCCCCCAGTGTCCCCTACTGTCCCCCCAGTGTCCCCCAGTATCCGCCGTGTCCCCCAGTGCTCCCCCCAGTGTCCCACAGTGTCCCCCAGTGTCCCCCAGTGCTTCCCAGTGCAGTCTCAGTGTCCCCGGGGTACCAGAGCCATTCCCGGGGGACAGGAGCCATTCCCGGTATCAGGAATTTGCCCCCGGGGGCAGGATGTCATTCTCAGCGGGACATGACAACATTCCCGGCGGGCAGGAGCCATTCCCGGGGAATACAAACCCATTCCCAGGGAATACAAACCCATTCCCGGGGCAGGATTTTGTTCCCCAGGACAGGATCCTGTTCCCCAGGGCAGGATGTCATTCCCAGCGGGACACAAAGCCATCCCAGGGGGACTGGAGCTTGTCCCCAGGGAGCAGGAGCTCATTGAGCTCATTCCCGGGGGGCAGGAACCCATTCCAGGAGCCTGCAGCCCATTCCCGGGGGACAAGGGTTTGTTCCCGGGGGACTAAAACCCATTCCCAGAGGACTAAAGCCCGTTCCAGGAGGACTAAAGCCCATTCCCGGGGGCAGGAACCCATTCCCGAGGGACTGGAGTTTGTTCCGGAGGACTAAAAACCATTCCCGGGGGACTAAAGCCCGTTCCAGGGGACTAAAGCCCATTCCAGGGGACTAAAGCCCATTCCAGGAGGACTAAAGCCCATTCCAGGGGACTAAAGCCCATTCCAGGGGACTAAAGCCCATTCCAGGAGGACTAAAGCCCATTCCCGGGGGACTAAAGCCCATTCCCGGGGACTAAAGCCCATTCCCGGAGGACTAAAGCCCATTCCCGGGGGCAGGAACCCATTCCCGAGGGACTGGAGTTTGCTCCCGGAGGACTGGAGCCCGTTCCAGGAGGACTGAAGCCCATTCCCGGAGGCTGGAGTTTGTTCCCGGGTGAAGGCTTTGTTCCTGGGGGACTAAAGCCCGTTCCCGAGGGACTAAAACCCATTCCAGGAGCCTGGAGTTTGTCCCAGGGGACTGAAGCCCATTCCAGGAGACTGGAATTTGTTCCCGGGAGAAAACAAACCGGAGTTTGTTGTCAGGAGCCGCTCCGGGCTCTGCGGGCTGTTCCCAGGGCAGGATATTGGGGATGACGCCACTCCCGGGGTCTCCCCTCCCATATCCCATATGCCATATCCCATATCCCATATCCCATATCCCATATCCCATATCCCATATCCCGTATCCCATATCCCATATCCCATATCCCATATCCCATATCCCGTATCCCGTATCCCATATCCCATATCCCATATCCCATATCCCATATCCCGTATCCCGTATCCCATATCCCATATCCCATATCCCATATCCCGTATCCCGTATCCCATATCCCATATCCCATATCCCATATCCCATATCCCGTATCCCGTATCCCATATCCCATATCCCATATCCCGTATCCCGTATCCCATATCCCATATCCCATATCCCATATCCCATATCCCATATCCCATATCCCATATCCCATATCCCATATCCCGTATCCCGTATCCCATATCCCATATCCCATCCCATTTCCATCCCATCCCATCCCGGGCCCCTCTGGCCGGGGGGCTGGGCTGGGGACTGGGATGGGATTGGGATGGGACTGGGATGGAAATGGGATGGGCTGGGGGGGTCAGATCACGGGGGATGGGCTGGGCTGGACTGGGATGGGCTGGACTGGGATGGGATGGAATTGGGATGGAAATGGGATGGACTGGGGGTGTCAAATCACGGGGGATGGGCTGGGCTGGGCTGGAATTGGGATGGAAATGGAATGGACTGGGGGGGTCAGATCACGGGGGCTGGGCTGGGATGGGCTGGGCTTGGATTGGGATGGAAATGGGACGGGCTGGGATGGGATGGACTGGGGGGGTCAGATCACGGGGGATGGGCTGGGATGGGCTGGGCTGGACTGGGATGGGCTGGGCTTGGATTGGGATGGAAATGGGATGGACTGGGGGGGTCAGCTCACCCGCGGGGCCGTCCCGGGGGCGGATTTGGGGGCAGATCCCAGGAAATGGGCTGATCCAGCGGATCTCCGCTCCCCCGTGCCCGTTGGGATGAGGCTCCCGGTGGCCCTGGCGGTGGCCCTGGCGGTGGCCCTGGCGGTGGCCCAGGGCCAGTCCCCGCTCCAGCGCCGGGTGGTCCGGGACGTGCTGGAATATTTCCACGGGCGCAGCAACGTGCATTTCCTCTTCAAGGAGAGGGACGTGGATGGGGTCATCGAGAGGGTGAATAACGGGAATCCGCACCGGGATTTGGGGACCGGGAACGGGGAGGGGGATTGGGGTCATGGAGCGGGGCAGCAAGAGGGTTTGGGACTGGGATCCTGCACCGGGATTTGGGGACCGGGAATGGGGAGGGGCAGGGGGGAAATGGGGAAATGGGGAAATGGGGAAATGGGGAAATGGGGAGGGGGATGGAGCGTCCAGGGGGGGGAGCAGGCGGGGAAGGGGTTAAAAAGGGGGAGGAGGGATTGGGATTTGGGATTTGGGGTTCAGGAATAGGGAAAGGGTCGGGGAGGTGTCCTGGAAGGAGCAGGGGGTGAATGGGGTCATGGAGAGTGGCAGCAATAGGGTTTGGGGACTGGGATTTGGGGACTGGGGTCTGGGATGGCCACAGGAATGGGGAGGGTGTTGGGGTGACTCAGGGGGGACAGAGGGAGGGTTGAGGAGGGGATTGGGGTGTCCCAGAGGGAATAGGTGGGCACTGGGTGGTCCCAGAGGGAACAGGCAGGCTCTGGGGTGTCCCAGAGGGAACAGGCAGGCTCTGGGGTGTCCCAGAGGGAACAGGCAGGCTCTGGGGTGTCCCAGAGGGAACAGGCAGGCTCTGGGGTGTCCCAGAGGGAACAGGCAGGCTCTGGGGTGTCCCAAAAGGAACAGGCAGGCTCTGGGGTGTCCCAGAGGGAACAGGCAGGCACTGGGGTGTCCCAGAGGGAACAGACAGGCTCTGGGTGTCCCAGAGGGAACAGGCAGGCTCTGGGGTGTCCCAGAGGGAACAGACAGGCTCTGGGTGTCCCAGAGGGAACAGGCAGGCTCTGGGGTGTCCCAGAGGGAACAGGCAGGCTCTGGGGTGTCCCAGAGGGAACAGGCAGGCTCTGGGGTGTCCCAAAGGGAACAGGCAGGCTCTGGGGTGTCCCAGAGGGAACAGGCAGGCTCTGGGGTGTCCCAGAGGGAAGAGGTGGGCTCTGGGGTGTCCCAAAAGGATTAGGTGGGCTCTGGTCCCAGGTGTCCCAGGTCCACCCCGGGCTGGGCCCTGCTGGCCGGGCTGAGCTCAGTTATCCATTAACAGACCTGAGCTGATCCCACAGCCGGGTCACCCCGGGGTGCCCTGGACACTGCCCCGTGCCTGGCCAGGGCCAGACTCCAGGGACCCCCCACCTGGGGCCACTTGCCCTTCTTGGGCCACCCTGGGCTCATCACTGGGATGGATTTACCGGAGGGTCTCCAGGATCCAGGATCCCTCCTGGATTTCAGGGTGTCCCCAAGGATTTGGGGTTGCTCTGGGAGCTTTGGGGTCTCTCTCAGGGGTTGGCATTTGTGGGGTTCAGGGTTTGGGGTTGCTCTGGGAGCTTTGGGGACCCTCTCAGGCATTGGCATCAGTGGGGTTTAGGATTTGGGGTTGCTCTGGGGGCCGTTGGGTCACTCCTGGGGTTTGGAATTCCTGTGGGAGCTTTGGAGTCCCTCTCAGGGGTTGGCATCTGTGGGGTTCAGGGTGTCCCCAAGGATGTGGGGTTGCTCTGGGAGCTTTGGGGTCCCTCTCAGGGATTGGCATTTGTGGGGTTCAGGATGTCCCCAAGGATTTGGGGTTGCTCTGGGGTCACTCCTGGGGTTTGGGGTCTGTATTTCCCTGGGAATCTGTGGGGTTTGGGAGTCTCTCAGGGCGGTGAGGATCCCTCCAGGGCCGTGCCATGCCCTGTCACCCCTGTCCCCACAGGAGGACACCTCGGGGACGTTCGTGCAGCTGCGCCTGGGGCTGGCACAGACGGCGTGTCGCAAGCGAGCGCCACAGCGGCACTGCCGGGTGCTGGAGAGCCGGGTGAGGGGCCTGGGGCTGTCCTGGGCTGTCCCCCTGCCCCGGGGCTGTCCTGGGCTGTCCCCCTGCCCTGGGGCTGTCCTGGGCTGTCCCCCTGCCCTGGGGCTGTCCTGGGCTGTCCCCCTGCCCCGGGGCTGTCCTGGGCTGTCCCCCTGCCCTGGGGCTGTCCTGGGCTGTCCCCCTGCCCCGGGGCTGTCCTGGGCTGTCCCTCTGTCCTGGGGCACAGCCCGGGGTGTTCCCATCCCCCCTGGGCACAGCCTGGGGTGTTCCCATCCCCCCTGGGCATGTCCTGGAGTGTTGTCCCCTCCCTCAGGACACATTCCGAGTTGTTCCTCTTCCTTGTGGCACATCCCGTTCCCTCTATAGGACCCATCCCTGTGTGTCCCCTCTTCCCTTGTGGCACATCCCTGAATGTCCCCTCCCTTGTGGCACATCCCTGTGTGTCCCCTCTTCCCTTGTGGCACATCCCTGAATGTCCCCTCCCTTGTGGCACATCCCTGGGTGTCCCCTCTCTCTTGGGGCACATCCCATTCCGCCTACAGGGACCATCTCTGAATGTCCCCTATCCCTCGGGACACATCCCTGAATGTCCCCTATCCCTTGGCCACATCCCTCAATGTCCCCTCCCTTTGGGGCACATCCCTGTGTGTCCCCTCCCTTGTGACACATCCCTGGGTGTCCCCTCTCCCCTTGGGCCCCGTCCCAGGGGTCACAGAGCCCCTCAGCCTCCCGCAGACCCCCAGTGCTGCTGTGGGTGCCAGGGTGGGACAGAGGGGACGGTGGTTGGTGCCAGAGGGTCCCCAGGGGTCCCAGGGGTGACATCCCCTCGTGTCCCCAGAGGAACATTCCTCCTATAGGGCCCATCCCTGAATGTCCCCTGTCCCTTGGGGCCCATCCCTGAATGTTCCCTCTCCCCTTGGGCCCATCCCTGAATGTCCCCTCTCCCCTTGTGGCACATCCCTGAATGTCCCCCATCCCTTGGGCCCATCCCTGGGTGTCCCCTCTCTCTTGGGACACATCCCTGGGTGTCCCCTCTCCTTTTGGGCCCACCCCTGAATGTCCCCTCTCCTTTGGGGCACATCCCTGGGTTTCCACATCCCTTGATCCCCATCCCAGGGGTCACAGAGCCCCTCAGCCTCCCACAGACCCCCGATGCTGCTGCGGGTGCCAGGGTGGGACAGAGGGGACGGTGGTTGGTGCCAGAGGGTCCCCAGGGGTCCCAGGGGTGACATCCCCTGGTGTCCCCAGAGGAAGCCCGTCTGCCTGGCCTGCTACAAGTTCGACACCAGCGACGTCCCCAAGGTGCTGGACAAGTACCACAACTGCGGCCCCAGCCACCACCTGGCGGCCAAGGTGAGGTGTCCCCTGTGCCCCCCGGTGTCCCCAAGTGTCCCCACGCGGTGCCAGCCCCTGCTGTCCCCACAGGAGATCCGGCAGCGGGACGAGGCCGAGTGCAGGGCGGTGGAGGAGGCCGGGAAAGGAGGGGACACGCTGTACCTGCCCGGGATGTTCGCCTTCTCCCGGGGGCTGCCGGCCTAGGTGGGTACAGGACACCCCTGGGGACACCCTGGGGACACCCTGGGGACACCCTGGGGACAGGGGGACACGGGGATCCCATCACAGCCACCTCTTTGTTCCAATGATTTATTAGAAAACTCTGGATATTGATCTAATACCAATATCCAACTATGAGGGACAAAGACTCTCTGACAGTTTAAAGTTAGAAAGTGTAGGTTTATTTATGTTTATTACGAGGCCAGACAGGACATTTGGGGCTCCCAAATACACAATTTACAGATGGTCACAGGGTCTTTTATGTCCAGGAGTATTGAACACCCAAAACACAAATGCACATTCATAACTCTGGTACATCCCATTCCCCAGTATGGTAATTAGCCCAAAAAGCCATTAAACATGGGGAGTTTGTTCTTTAAAATGGGTCGGTGGTCTTTTTTATAGGGTGGGGTCCCAAAATGATGAAGTAAGATGGGTCTTCCTCCCTTGACCTTTTAACCTTTAGTGTTGGTGACAGCTGAATCCTGTTTTTCCAGGACTGTTTGATTTATGATTGTATTGTATTCATGGGGTCTATTGATTATTCAGGATGCAAAAGCCTGGTTTGACAGGTTCCGTGATTTATCAGTTCCTTCCCATGATTTATCAGTTCCATCCATGATTTATCAGTTCCTTCCCATGATTTATCAGCTCCTTCAGTGATTTATCAGTTCCTTCAGTGATTTATCAGTTCCTCCCAAGATTTATCAGTTCCTTCCATGATTTATCAGTTCCTTCAGTGATTTATCAGTTCCTTCAGTGATTTATCAGTTCCTTCAATGATTTATCAGTTCCTTCAGTGATTTATCAGTTCCTTCACTGATTTATCAGTTCCTTCAGTGATTTATCAGTTCCTTCCCTGATTTATCAGTTCCTTCAGTGATTTATCAGTTCCTTCAATGATTTATCAGTTCCTTCACTGATTTATCAGTTCCTTCAGTCTGGCTTCTGTTATCACAAGGGAAGTCCTGGCTACATTATCTCAGCACTATCAATTTTGACTACAGTCTTTAATTCTCCTAAACTGATGCCTCACCCTGTCCCCTCTGCAGGCCCCGCGGCACCGATGGACGCTGTCACCGCTGTCACAGCCTGCCCTGCTTGTCACCCCCCAGCACCGAGTGACCCAGGAGGGTCCTGGTGGTGTCCCCCTGTCCCCCCTGCCCAGTAAACCCAGTGCTGGCTCCGCTGTCCTGCCTCTCATTCCTGCCCGTGTCACCCCCCTGGTGTCCCCAGGGGTGAGGGATGGGGATGTGCTGGGTGGGGAGTGGGCTCCATGTCACCACTGCCCCTGTCACCCCCCTGGTGTCCCCAGGGATGAGGGATGGGGACATGGTGGGTGGGAGTGAGGTGACACTGCCCCGTGTCACCCGTTGTCCCCAGGGATGAGGGATGGGGACATGGTGGGTGGGGAGTGAGTTCCACGTCACCACTGCCCCTGTCATCTTTTGTCCACCACCTGTGTCACCTTTTGTCCCCAGGGATGAGAGACAGGGACATGATGGGGGTGGGAGGAGCAGTGGAGAGACCCCTGAGGCCACAGGACAGAGGGACACTGGAGGGTGGGACATATTTAATGCACATTGTCATCATTGTCCCCGAGATGTCCCAGGCTGGGCTCCCCACAGCTCCTCTGGTGCTCCTTGGGGATCCTCTGGTGGCTCTGGGGAGATCCCAAATTCCTGGTGTGGGTTCTGGGAAGGTCCCAAATTCCTGGTGTGGGTTCTGGTGGCTCTGGGGAGGTCCCATAGTCCTGGGGTGGGATGTAGGGAGGCCCCATATTCCTGGTGTGGGCTCTGGAGACACTGGGGAGGTCCCAAATTCCTGGGGTGGGATCTGGGGTGGTCCCATAGTCCTGGTGTGGGCTCTGGTGGCTCTGGTGAGGTCCCAAATTCCTGGGGTGGGATCTGGGGTGGTCCCATAGTCCTGGTGTGGGCTCTGGTGGCTCTGGGGAGGTCCCATAGTCCTGGGGTGGGATCTGGGGTGGTCCCATAGTCCTGGGGTGGGATCTGGGGAGGTCCCAAATTCCTGGTGTGGGCTCTGGTCCCACTGGGGAGATCCCAAATTCCTGGTGTGGGCTCTGGTAGCTCTGGGGAGGTCCCAAATTCCTGGGGTGGGCTCTGGTCCCACTGGGGACACCCCAGCTCCAGTGTGGGGGTCCCACAGCTCAGAAGGTGAAGGAGACAGGCTGCTGGTGGCTCTGGGGGTCTCGAGGTGACATTGGGGGCTTTCCTGGATCCACTTTTAGGGTCCCATGGCTAGGAAAATGCAGTTGGGCAGGGGGTGGCACTGAGGGTCTCCTAGAGCTGTTTTTGGGGTCTCACAGTTGGGAAGATGAAGGAGCTGGACTCGTGATGGGTCTGGGGGTATCCCAGCCCTGCTTTTGGGGTCAAAGCTCAGGCTGTTGTGACTCTGGGGGTTCTCCTGGGCCTGTTTTTGGGGTCCCATGGCTCAGATGAGCGTGGCTTTGGGGTGCAGTGCCTCTGGGGGTTCTCCAGTCCCATCTTTGGGGTCCTGTGGCTCAGGTGAGGGTGGCTTTGGGCTGTGGTGCCTTTGGGGATTCTCCTGTGCCTGTTTTTGGGGTCCTGTGGCTCAGATAAGGGCGGGTTTGGGCTGTGGTGGCTTTGGGGTTTCTCCAGTCCCATCTTTGGGGTTCTGTAGCTCAGACAAGGGCGGCTTTGCGCTACGGTGGCTTTGGGGTTTCTCCTGGTCCTGTTTTTGGGGTCCTGTGGCTCAGATAAGGGCGTCTTTGGGCTGTGGTGGCTTTGGGGGTCCTCCAGTCCCATCTTTGGGGTTCCATGGCTCAGACAAGGGTGGCTTTGGCCTGCAGCACCTCTGGCTGTTCTCCAATCCCATCTTTGGTCTCCCACACCTCACCCATCGCCGGCTCCACGCCCCGACACCTCCAGCAGGGCCTTTCCCCCGGCCATTCCCCAGGCTGTCAGAAGCCAAACTCGCCGTGGTGGAGGTGCTGGCGGCGGCCCAGGGCGCGCCGTGCCTGCGCGATGGAGTCGTCGGCGCGGCGGCCGAGCTCGCGGCACTCCCACAGAGCCTGGCCCAGCTGCCTGGTGGCCTCCTCCAGCACGGGGCTGCGCCGGGCCGGCTGTGGCTGCCAGAACCCGGCCTGCACCCAGGGCTGTGCTGCCTCTGCGGGGGGCACAGCAGGCTCAGACTCACCCTCAGCACCCAGCACGGCATCCAGCTCACCGCACAGACGAAACAACTCGCTCCCGCGCCCGGCCACGCGCTGCCCGTCGATGGCCTTGAGGCCGGGCAGCATGGCGGCCAGCGTGGCGCGGTAGGCTGGCACAGCACACAGAGGGTTGCCCAGGTCTCCCCGAGGGTCCCGCAGGCGGAGGCTCTCCAGGTGCCGCAGGCCCTGCAGGCAGCGCAGCTGGCGAGGGCTGCGCAGGCGGTTCCCGGCCAGGTTGAGCTGGCGCAGGCTGCGGCAGCCCCGCAGCGGCTCCACGCTGGACACGCGGTTCCCGGCCAGGTTGAGCACGGCCAGGCAGCGCAGGGTGGACAGAGGGGCCAGGCCGGCGATGGCGTTGCCAGAAAGGTCCAGCCACTCCAGGTTGGAGCAGTCGGCCAGGCAGCCCAGGTGGGCAATGCCGCGGCCGCGGAGGCGCAGCAGGAGGATGGACTCCAGGGAGAACTCGCCTGTGGTGGCTTTGAGCAGGGCTGGGGTCACCCTCACCCCGGAGCCTTCGTCCTCTGCCTCCTCCTCCTCCTCCTCTTCCTCCTCCTCCTCGGATGGATCCGACACCTCCGGCTCCGGAGCCTCCTCCCCGCGGCCCTCCATCCCTGAGGGGAGCCCTGGGGGGACACAGGGGCTGGGGGGGCGCTGGGGGAGCCCCTGGGGGGTGTCCTGAGGTGTGGGGACATGGGGGGTGTCAGTGGGACACACACAGGGGGACAGGGGACATGTGGGGACATGGGGGGTGTCAGTGGGGCACACACAGGGGGACAGGGGACATGTGGGGACATGGGGGGTGTCAGTGGGGCACACACAGGGGGACAGGGGACGTGTGGGGACAGTGTGGCAGGGGGTGTTGGGTGTCAGTGGGGCACAGGGACACACATGGGGAACATCCAGGGGGACAGGGGACATGTCTCAGGGGGTGTGGGGACACGTGTGGGGTGTCAGTGGGGCATGGGGACACACACAGGGGGACAGGGGACATTTGGGGACATGTGTGGGGTGTCAGTGGGGCACAGGGACACCTATGGGGCACATCCAGGGGACATTTGGGGACATGTGGCAGGGGCTGTGCAGCACAAGCCAGATGTGGGGCACATCTGGGGGTGGCACCTCCTCCTCCCCACGGCCCCTCCATCCCCGTGGAGGCCCCTGAGCAGGGACAGGGGCTGCAGGGGGCCCTGGGGAGGGTCTCTGGATGGACACGGTGGCTCTGGGGTGGCCTGGGGTGGGGTGACACATCTGGGACACATCTGGGTAGGAACTGGGGGGCACAGACCTATGTGGGACACATCTGGGGGGGCCTTGGGGACACAAGCAGGACCCCAAGGCTGTTGCTGGGGTCAGGGGACACCTATGGGGCGTTTCTGGGGGGACCTGGGGCACAGGGACAGGTCCAGAGCCCATGGAGAGCCCCCACCTCCCAACCGGCCCCCCAGACCCACCGTGTTCCATCCCCCGGTGCCTCCAGCCCTCCCCATTTTCCCCCTCGGTGCCCCCGTTACACCCCAGAGCCCCCCATCACCCCCGGACCGCCCCCCGACCTCATACACCCCCCCATTCCCCCCCCCACGGTGCTCCCAGACTCTTCTGTTGCCCCCCCGTGGACCCCTCGAGCCCCTCCATTCCCTTCACCCCTCTCCACCCCCCTGGTGCCCCCGTGGACCCCCCAAAATTCCCTAAAAATTCCCCAAACCCCCTCTGCCCCCCCCCCCCCCCCCCCATCGCTCTCACCGCACGGCGGCTCCCGGCGGCCCCGAGGCCCCGCCCCCGTTACCATGGAGACGAGGCCACGCCCCCATTACCATGGAGACAAACCCCCGCCTCCGTGTCCGTGGGGACTAAGCCCCGCCCCCGTTACCATGGGTACGGAGCCCCGCCCACCCCGGGCCTGATTGGAGCGCGCCCGCCACGCCCCCTGGCATGACCACGCCCTCTCATCTAGGCCACGCCCCCTGGCGCAACCTAGCTCCTCGTGTGACCACGCCCCCCCGGCCCGTTTGGCGCCCCGAGATCCCCCCGGGCTCCCCAAAAAGTTCCATAAAAACGCCTTTATTGGCAATACGGCTTCACTCCCCCCCTGTCCCCGCGCCCCGTGTCCCTCCCCGGGGCGTTCCCAGCGCCACTGACCGGCCACAGCGCTCTGGTGGCTGTTCCTGCGGTACTGCCGGGGGCAGGACGGGCCAGGATCCTCTGGGGGATCCTGTGGGATCTTCCTACCCCGGCCCCTGGCACATCCCGGTGACGAGGGGTCACCCCCAGCACTGCTGGAGGCACTGGCACATCCTGGCACATCCCAGTGCAGGGGGCCAAGGATGCAGCCCTGGTACATCCCAGCACATCCCTGGGTGTGCAGAGGGCCAAGGATGCAGGGCTGGGGAACCCAGCATATCCCAGTGCAGGGTGCCAAGGATGCAAAGGATGCAGTGCTGGGGAACCCAGCACATCCCTGGGTGTGCAGAGTGCTGAGGATGCAGCCCTGGGGAACACAGCACATCCCAACATTCAGAACATGCCACTGGCAGCTACCGGGTCCCCTGGCACATCCCAGTGCTGCCAGGACTCACCACCAGCAGCCCCCAAGGCTGTGGCACCTCCCAGTGCAATGCCAAGGACTCACCCCCAGCATCCCCTGCAGCCCCCCGGCGCTCAGGGACAGAGGGTGGGGGGCTGTGGCCAGCTCAGCTGTGACCCGGTGACACCAGTGGCGGTGCCAGCGGTGGCTGTGCCCACCCCAGTGCCCGTGGTCGCCGTCCCTGCCCCGCTGCCAGCGCCGTGCGTGCGCTCGTGGCGCTCCAGGTGAGTCTTGCGGGTGAAGCTGCGGCCGCAGCGGGAGCAGCGGTGGGGCCTGAGCCCCGTGTGCACGGCCTGGTGCCGGCCCAGGTTGGTCTTGGAGCTGAAGCGGCGGCCGCAGCGGGCGCAGGCGTGGGGCCGGGTGCCCGAGTGCACCAGCAGGTGCCGCGCCAGGTGAGCCTTGCGCCCGAAGCCGCGCCCGCATTGGGGACAGGTAAAGGGGCGCTGGGCGGGGGGCGTCTGTGAGGGGTCCTGGGCACAGCCCTGCTCGGTTTTGGCACTGGGAACATGCAAATGGTGCTGGTGGTCCTGGGTGCTGGGTGTTTGC
Source organism: Zosterops lateralis (assembly GCF_965231275.1). Classification (NCBI taxonomy): domain Eukaryota; kingdom Metazoa; phylum Chordata; class Aves; order Passeriformes; family Zosteropidae; genus Zosterops; species Zosterops lateralis. The sequence goes on from NC_139762.1 coordinate 598,484, forward strand.
TGCAGGAGGGGCTGGGGGTCCTGGGTGCTGGGTGTTTGTGGGGGCTGCAGGAGGGGCTGGGGGTCCTGGCTGCAGTTGGCACTGGGCACCTGTGACAGGAGCTGGGGGTCCTGCAGGAAGGGGCGCTGGGCTGTGGGTGCCTGTGATGGCAGCTGGGGGTCCTGGGCTCTGGGCTCCTGCAGGGGGTCCTGGGCACAGCCGAGGGCTTGGCTCTCCAGCTGCTGCCACAGCTGCGCCGACGACGAGTTCTGCTTCCAGCTGAGGCTGGTCCCACACTGGGGACAAATAATCACCCTCTCCTCCACGGGCACATCCGCGTCCCCATCCCGGCGCTCCTCCAGCTGTCCATCCCCACCTCCTTCCACCTCTCCCGCGTTCATCCCCATCTCTGGCTCCGAGTTCTGCTTCCAGGCGAGGCTCATCTCACAGCCCGGGCACGGCAGCGGCTTCTCCTCTGCGGATCCGTCCCCGTCCCCTCCCGAGCACTCGTGTCCCGGCGCGGGCTCCCCGTGCAGGCGCAGGTGCCTCAGGAGGTGCTGGCGGTGGGCGAAGCGGCGGGGGCAGCGCGGGCAGGGGTGGGGTCTCTCCCCGGTGTGGGTGCGCAGGTGCCGGTCCAGGTGTGTTTTCTTGCGGAAGCGGCGGGCGCAGCGCGGGCAGGGGTAGGGCCTCTCCCCGGTGTGGGTGCGCAGGTGGGAGCGCAGGTGGATGCGCTGCCGGAAGCGGCGGCCGCAGTGCGGGCAGGGGAAGGGCCTCTCCCCGGTGTGCACCCGCAGGTGCCGCGTCAGGTGCGCCTTCTTGCCGAAAGCCTTCCCGCACTGCGGGCAGCAGAAGGGCCGGGGGCCGGCCTGGGAGCGCCGCCCGCACCCGCCCAGGCTGGGGTTGGGGTTCAGGGCCCCAAAGGTGAGCCCGATGCTGTCCAGGTGAGGTCCTGCCCCCCAGGCTGGCAGTACCCCATAGCTCAGCTCCTCCGGGCACGGCTGCTCCACTTTGCAGGTGCTGGGACATCCCGGGGGCCCGGCGGGGTCGGGGGGGATCAGCACGGCCTCGGCTCCAGCTGCGGCTGCCCAGGCATCGTCCTCCTCCTCCACCTTCACCTTCCGCACCAGCCACTGCCCTGCGGGGACACGGGGGGTGTCCTGGGGCAGTTACTGGTGCCAGGACACGGTGACGGCCACCAGGACACGGTGACGGCCACCAGGGACCTGCCACTGCCACCAGGGACCTGTAACTGCCACCAGGACACGGTAACTGCCACCAGGGACCTGTAACTGCCACCAGGGACCTGTAACTGCCACCAGGACACAGGAACTGCCACCAGGGACCTGTAACTGCCACCAGGACACGGTAACTGCCACCAGGGACCTGTAACTGCCACCAGGACACTGTAACTGCCACCAGGACACTGTAACTGCCACCAGGGACCTGTAACTGCCACCAGGACACTGTAACTGCCACCAGGGACCTGTAACTGCCACCAGGACACGGTAACTGCCACCAGGACACTGTAACTGCCACCAGGGACCTGTAACTGCCACCAGGACACGGTAACTGCCACCAGGACACTGTAACTGCCACCAGGGACCTGTAACTGCCACCAGGACACGGTAACTGCCACCAGGACACGGTAACTGCCACCAGGACACGGTAACTGCCACCAGGGACCTGCAACGGCCACCAGGGACCTGCCACTGCCACCAGGACACGGTGACGGCCACCAGGGACCTGCAACTGCCACCAGGGACCTGCAACTGCCACCAGGGACCTGCAACTGCTACCAGGACACGGTAACTGCCACCAGGGACCTCTAACGGTCACCAGGGATCTGTAACTGTCACCAGGGACCTGCCACTGCCACCAGACATGGCCAATGGAACCAGGGACACGGTGACTGTCACTGGCCCTGGGGACACGGTGACATCCCCCACGGCCCCAGTGCTGCCCCCAGCCCCAGGACAGGGTGACAGTGACCGTGTGGCCCCGGCAGTGTCACCGTGTCCCTCACCTGCCCCGTGGAGCTCCGGGTCCCCCGGATCAGCCCTGTCACCCTCGGGGGTCACCTCAGCCTTGGGGACCACCAGCCAGGCTGTGGGGACACAGAGTCACAGGTGGGTCCCCCCCTGGCTCAGGGGTCACCCTGAGCACCCCGGGGACCCCCCAGGGATCCCCCAGACCCACCTGAGTTGGCACATCCTGGGGCTTCCATCTCCTCCTGCTCCGTCCTGGCCACGGGGGGACCTGCAGGAGGGGGGGGGATATGGGGTGAGCCCCCCCAGACCCCAACAGGGGGGTCTGACCCCAACAGGGGGGTCTGGGACCCCCGGGAATGTACCCAGGGCAAGGTGGGGGTGAATTCTGTCCTGCCTGGTGGGTCTGGGGGGTTTGGGGGGGATTCAGGGGGGTCAGGCAATGATCTGGGGGGGTCTCCTGGGATTCTGGGGGGCTCTGGGGTGGTCCTGGGGGTTCCTGTCCCTGTTCAGGCCCCCCATGAGCCCTACGGCCACGCCAGCCCCTCCCTCTGTCCCCCCTGAGCCCCCCAGACCCCCACCCAAACCCTTTTAGCACCCCCAGCCCCCCTGAGCCCCCCCAGGACCCCCCCAAACCCTTTTAGCCCCCCCTGAGCCCCCCCGGACCCCCATCCAAACCCTTTTAGCCCCCCCTGAGCCCCCCCAGGACCCCCCCAAACCCTTTTAGCCCCCCCTGAGCCCCCCCGGACCCCCCCAAACCCTTTTAACACCCCCAACCCCCTCTGCCCCCCTTTGTCCCCCCTCAAACCTGTTTTTGTCCCCCCCCCTTCCCCTCCCTCCCCTCCCCCTTTCCCTCCCCCCCCTTCCCGTCCCCGCCCTCCCATCCTGCCCCTCCCCCCCCGCTTCCCTCGCCCTTTCCTGCCCCTCCCCCCCCCATCCCGCTCCGGTGCCGGTCCCGCCCTTACCCGTGTCCTCCCTGTGTCCCCCCGGTGTCCCCAGGTGTCCCCCCGGTGTCCCCCCGGTGTCCCCCGGTCCCCAAACGGCTCCTCCGCCGCCGCGCCCCGCCCCCCGCGGTGGCCGCCGGTCCCCCCGCCCCCCTCCGGGACCGCCCCCTCCCCCCTGTCCGCGCCCCCCACGTGTCCCCCGGGTGTCCCCACGTGTGTCCCCCAATGTCCCCCCAATGTCCCCTCAGTGTCCCCCGGGTGTCCCCCACGTGTGTCCCCGGTGTCCCCACGTGTCCCCCCAATGTCCCCCAATGTCCCCCAATGTCCCCCCAATGTCCCCCAATGTCCCCCCAATGTCCCCCAATGTCCCCCAATGTCCCCCAGTGTCCCCCAATGTCCCCCAATGTCCCCCAGTGTCCCCCAATGTCCCCCAATGTCCCCCAATGTCCCCCCAATGTCCCCCAATGTCCCCCAATGTCCCCCAGTGTCCCCCCAATGTCCCCCAGTGTCCCCCAATGTCCCCCAATGTCCCCCAATGTCCCCCCAATGTCCCCCCAGTGTCCCCCCAATGTCCCCCAGTGTCCCCCAGTGTCCCCCAATGTCCCCCAATGTCCCCCCAATGTCCCCCAATGTCCCCCAATGTCCCCCAATGTCCCCCAGTGTCCCCCAATGTCCCCCAATGTCCCCCAGTGTCCCCCCAATGTCCCCCCAATGTCCCCCCAATGTCCCCCAATGTCCCCCCAATGTCCCCCAGTGTCCCCCCAGTGTCCCCCCCAATGTCCCCCAATGTCCCCTCAATGTCCCCCAGTGTCCCCTCAATGTCCCCCAATGTCCCCCAATGTCCCCCCAATGTCCCCCAGTGTCCCCCAATGTCCCCCCAATGTCCCCCCAATGTCCCCCCAGTGTCCCCCCAATGTCCCCCCAAATGTCCCCCCAAATGTCCCCTGTGTTCCCTCGTGTCCCCAGTGTCCCCCTGTCCTCCACCCCAGTGCTGTCCCCCCCCCTTGGAGGGGACACTGACACAGTCACGGACACAGGACAGGGACATGAGGGGACACAGGACATGAGGACACCAGGGGACTTGGGGACACTCAGGGACACATGGGGACAACAATGGGCCAAGGACAGGGGATGGGAACGGGGACAGGGAGGACACAGGACTGGCCATGGGGGGACATAGGGGACATGGGGGGACACAGGGGACATGGGGGGACACAGAGGACATGGGGGGACACAGGGGACATGAGGGGACACAGGGGACATGGGGGGACACAGGGGACATGGGGGGACACAGGGCTGGGGGGACACAGGGGACATGAGGGGACACAGGGGACATGGGGGGACACAGGGGACATGAGGGGACACAAGACAGGAATGTGGAGGGATGGGGGGACACCAGGGACACAGCCAGGACACAAGGGGACACCAGATGAGGACACGGGATGGGGACACAGGACAGGGACAAGGGGACACAAGACGGGGACACACAACAGGGACACAGGGGGTCAGCGTGACCAGGAGCCACTGCCCTGCCACATCCGTGTCCCCGTGTCCCCGTGTCCCCGTGTCCCCATATCCCTGTGTCCCTGTGTCCCCGTGTCCCCGTGTCCCCGTGTCCCCATATCCCTGTGTCCCCATGTCCCCGTGTCCCCGTGTCCCCGTGTCCCCATATCCCTGTGTCCCTGTGTCCCTGTGTCCCCGTGTCCCCGTGTCCCCGTGTCCCCATGTCCCTGTGTCCCCGTGTCCCCGTGTCCCCATGTCCCTGTGTCCCCGTGTCCCCGTGTCCCCGTGTCCCCATGTCCCCGTGTCCCCGTGTCCCCATGTCCCTGTGTCCCCGTGTCCCCGTGTCCCTGTGTCCCCATGTCCCCATGTCCCCATGTCCCTGTGTCCCCGTGTCCCCGTGTCCCCGTGTCCCCGTGTCCCCGTGTCCCCATGTCCCTGTGTCCCCGTGTCCCCGTGTCCCTGTGTCCCCATATCCCTGTGTCCCCGTGTCCCTGTGTCCCCATATCCCTGTGTCCCCGTGTCCCCGTGTCCCCATGTCCCCGTGTCCCCGTGTCCCCGTGTCCCCATATCCCTGTGTCCCTGTGTCCCCATATCCCTGTGTCCCCATGTCCCCGTGTCCCCGTGTCCCCGTGTCCCCGTGTCCCCGTGTCCCCGTGTCCCCATGTCCCTGTGTCCCCGTGTCCCCGTGTCCCTGTGTCCCCATATCCCTGTGTCCCCGTGTCCCTGTGTCCCCATATCCCTGTGTCCCCGTGTCCCCGTGTCCCCATGTCCCCGTGTCCCCGTGTCCCCGTGTCCCCATATCCCTGTGTCCCTGTGTCCCCATATCCCTGTGTCCCCATGTCCCCGTGTCCCCATGTCCCCGTGTCCCCGTGTCCCCATACCGGATGCCGGATGTCCCACCCCATTACCCTCTCCCGGGAGACGGGGAGATGTCACCCCGCTGTCACCATGTCCCCCCCAGGTGCCAGCTGTGCCCAATCGGTGTCACCGCAGCTGGTGGCACTTCTGGGGCCTTCCCATAAATCCCGGAGCCGCTCGGCAGTGCCAGGGCTGGGGCTGGGAGCGACACCAGGGTGGGGACACTGGGGTGACACTGTGGGACATCCAGGCCACAGGGACACCCCGGGAATTGTGGGGTCACTGGATCCCCCTTTTCCAGGACCAGCAGGACCGGACATGGCCGGAGTGGCGTGGCCAGGGGTCACCGCGGGGGTCACGGCCGTGGCCCTGCTCTGGGTGACCACCGTGGGGGCAGCCACGGGGTGAGGGCCAGGAATGGGGGAATGGGAATGGGAATGGGAATGGGGGTGGGAATGGGAATGGGGGGTGGGAACTGGGAATGGGAACTGGGAATGGGGGTGGGAATGGGAACTGGGAATGGGAGCTGGGAATGGGAACTGGGGACGGGAGCTGGGAATGAGGGTGGGAATAGGGGTGGGAATGGGAACTGGGAATGAGGGGTGAGAATGGGAATGGGAATGGGGAATGGGAGCTGGGAATGGGAGCTGGGAATGGGAACTGGGAATGAGGGGTGGGAGCTGAGAATGGGAGCTGGGAATGGGTGTGTGAACTGGGAACAGGAACTGGGAATGGCTATGGGAGCTAGGAATGGGAAGTGGGAATGGGAACTGGGAATGAGGGGTGGGAGCTGGGAATGAGAGCTGGAAATAGGAACTGAGAATGAGGGTTGGGAGCTGAGAATGGGAACTGGGAATGGGAACTGGGAATGGGTGTGGGAGCTGGGAATGGGAGCTGGGAATGAGGGTGGGAATGGGGGTGAGAATGGGAATGGGAGACAGGAATGGGAACTGGGAATGGGAGCTGGGAAAGGGAACTGGGAATGGGTGTGGGAGCTGAGGATGGGTGTGAGAGTCAGGAAAGGGAACTGTGAATGGGTGTGGGAGCCGGGGATGGATGTGGGAGCCAGGAAATAGAACTAGGAATGGGTGTGGGGGCCAGGAAAGAGGGCTGGGAATGGGGAATGGGAGCTGTGAATGGCTGTGGGAGCCGGGGATGGCTGTGAGAGTCAGGAAAGGGAACTGGGAATGGCTGTGGGAGCCGGGGATGGCTGTGGGAGCCGGGGATGGTGGCAGGAGCGGGGAAGGAGCTGCTCTGGGTGCCAGAGCCGGGCTGGATCCCTGGGGGGGCTCACAGGGAGGCTCTGGAGCCCCCAGAGCGGGGAGGGGTGTGCTGGGTGCCCGATGGGAGCTGGGCTGGAGCTGGGACTGTGCTGGGGGCTGACGGATCCCGAATGGATCGCGGCGGATCCCGGCAGATCCCAGCTGATCCCTGTGGATCCCGGTGGTTCCTGGTGGTTCCTGGTGGATCCTGATGGATCCTGGCTGATCCCAGTGGGTCCCAGTGGACCCCGGCTGACCCCGGTTGATCCTGATGGATCCCGGCTGATCCCGGCTGATCCCTGTTGATCCCAAATGGATCCCAACTGATACCAGTGGATCCCGGCTGATCCCTGTGGATCCCGGTGGTTCCTGGTGGTTCCTGGTGTATCCTGGTGGATCCCGACTGATCCCAGTGGATCCCGGCTGATCCTGGCAGATCCCTGTGGATCCTGGCTGATCCAGAACAGATCCCAGTGGATCCTGAACAGATCCCGAATGGATCCCAGTGGATCCCGGTGGGTCCCAGCTGATCCCGGTAGATCCCGGTGGATCCCGGCTGATCCCGGCTGACCCCGGCGGTCCCCGGGCCCTGCAGGCGCTGGTGCCAGCGGACGGTGCAGGTGACGGAGCAGGAGGAGGTGACGCCGCGGCGCGAGGCCGCCGTGCCCTGTCCCAGTTTGTACCAGTACAGCCTGGCCGGGTGGCGCCTGGACCGGGCCCGAACGGGCCGGGACCGCGGGAACCCCCCCGGGGACACCGGGCCCGTCCTCTGCTACATCTACCGGTGAGCCCCGGGGGGGACAGGGCACTGAGTGACACCGGGTGACACCGAGATGTGGCACTGAGTGACACCGGGTGACAACGAGTGACACTGAGTGACACCGGGTGACACCGAGATGTGGCACTGAGTGACACTGGGTGACACCGAGATGTGGCACTGAGTGACACCGGGTGACACGGAGTGACACTGAGTGACACCGGGTGACACTGAGATGTGCCACTGAGTGACACTGGGTGACACTGAGACATGGCACTGAGTGACACCGGGTGACACCGAGATGTGGCACTGAGTGACACCGGGTGACACTGAGACGTGGCACTGAGTGACACCGGGTGACACCGAGTGACACCGGGGTGTCCCCGCAGCCCCCCGGAGGTGCAGCCCGTGGTCCGGAACCGCACGGAGCGGGGCTGCTGTCCCGGCTGGAGCGGCCCCCGCTGCACTGAGGGTGAGGGGGGACACGGGGGTGGCACCCAGGGGTGTCCCCAGTGCTGTGCCAGTCCCGCTGGGGGCCGGGATGGGTGTCATTCCCATCCCTGTCATTGCCACCCTGTCATTGCCACCCGAGGGTGCTGGGAGCGGTGCTGGGTGCCAGAGTGGGAGATGGGAGCTGGGATGGGATGTGGGATGGGTACTGGAAACTGGGACTGGTTCTAGGATGTGTTCTGAGAGCCAGGATGGGTGTTGGGATGGGTACTGGGATGTGGGATGGGTACTGGGAGCTGGGGCTGGTGTTGGGATGTGTTCTGACAGCCGGGAAGGGAGCTGGGATGGGAGCTGGGATCTAGAATGGGTACCAGGAGCTGGGATTAGTGCTAGGATATGCTCTAGGATGGGAGTTGGGATGGGAGTTGGGATGTGGAATGGGTGCTGGGAGCTGGGACTGGTGTTGGGATGTGTTCTGAGAGCTGGGATGGGAGCTGGGATCTAGAATGGGTACTGGAAACTGGGGCTGGTGTTGGGATGTGTTCTGGATGGGAGAACATCCAAGATGTTCTAGGATCTAGGAACACATCTAGGATGTGTTCTAGGATGGGAGTTGGGATGTGGGATGGGTACTGGGAGCTGGGACTGGTTCTAGGATGTGTTCTGAGAGCTGGGATGGGAGCTGGGAGCTGAGATGAGAGCTGGGATCTAGAATGGGTACCGGGAGCTGGGATTGGTGCTAGGATATGTTCTAGGATGGGAGTTGGGATGGGAGCTGGGGTCTAGGGTGGGTACTGGGAGCTGGGACTGGGGCCAAGGTGTGTTCTGGATGGGAGAGCATCCAGGATGTTCTAGGATCTAGGAACACATCTAGGATGTGTTCTAGGATAGGAGCTGGGATCTGGGATTGGATCTAGGGTAGGTACTGGAAGCTGGGGCTGGTTCTAAGATGTGTTCTGAGAGCTGGGATGGGTGCTGGGATCTAGGACAGGAACTGGGAGCTGGGATAGGAGCTGGGATGTGGGATGGGTACTGGGAGCTGGGGCTGGTGCTGGGATGTGTTCTGAGACCTGGGATGGGAGCTGGGATGGGAGCTGGATGGGTGTCATTCCCCTCACATCATTCCCAGTGTGACACCCCCACTGTGCCATCCCCCCTGAGTGCCAGGATGATCACTGAGGCCAGTGCCACCCCCCTGTGTCCCTTGGTGTCCCCCACCGTCCCCGTCCCACAGGCCCCGGCTCCCTGGGCCGCTGTTTCAGCGCGTGGCAGTGCCAGGACGGCCACAACGGCAGCGCCATGAGCCGCGCCGAGTGCTGCCAGCACCCCTGGGGACACAGCTGGCGCCGCGGGGACAGCGAGGGGGACACGGCCGGGCCCTGCCTGCCCTGCACCCGCCTGCCCCTGGGCGGGGACGGGGGGTCCCGGGGCCACCGCAGCCCCCCGGCCACGTGCCAGGCCTGGGCAGGGACACGATTCCGCACCTTCGACGGGCGGCACTTCGGCTTCGCCGGGAGCTGCCGGTACAGCCTGGCCACGGCCACCGACGGCACCTGGGACGTCACCATTGGCCTCGGACAGCCCCGGGTATGGGACAGGGACAGGGGCATAGTAGGGGGACACCTGGAGTCACCCCTGGCCTGGAATGGGGCTGGGATGGGTGACAGCACCTGAGACGTCACCGTTGGCCTCGGACACATGGGGACAGCCAGGGGGGCATAGGGAGGTCTCCCAGATCACCCCTGGACTGGAATGGGGCTGGGATGGACGTGGGGAACACAGGTGGGTGACAGTACCTGGGATGTCACCATCAGCCTTGGACACACAGGGACAGGCAGGGGGGCATAGGGAGGTCTCCCAGAGTCACCCCTGGACTGGAATGGGGCTGGGATGGACGTGGGGAACAGGGATGGGTGACAGCACCTGAGACGTCACCATTGGCCTCGGACAGCCCCGGGTATGGGACAGGGACAGGCAGGGGGGCACCTGGAGCCACCTCTGGCCTGGAATGGGACTGGGATGGATGTTGGGAACAGGGGTGGGTGACAGCACCTGGGACGTCACCATCGGCCTTGGACACCCAGACACTGTGGGGGGACAGGATGGGTCACCTGAGGCCCCTGGCCCTATTCCCAGAGCTGGGATGGGGACTGGCAGCTGTGGTGGGTGATGGGATGGGATGGGATGGGAGCTGGAATGGGTTTGGGGGCTGGGATGAGTTTGGGAGCCAGAATGGGCTCAGAGATGGGGTTTGGGAAAGAACCTGGGATGGCACACCTGTGGCTCCATCCCTGGTGACCGTGACACTGTGAGTGTCCCATCCCTGTCCCTGCTGTCCCTGACACACCTGAGTGTCCCATCCCTGTCCCCACTGTCCCTGACACACCTGAGTGTCCCATCCCTGTCCCCGCTGTCCCTGACACACCTGAGTGTCCCATCCCCGACACCTGAGTGTCCCATCCCCGTCCCTGCTGTCCCTGACACACCTGAGTGTCCCATCCCTGTCCCCACTGTCCCTGACACACCTGAGTGTCCCATCCCCGTCCCTGCTGTCCCTGGCACACCTGAGTGTCCCATCCCCGACCCCAATGTCCCTGGCACACCTGAGTGTCCCATCCCTGACCCCAATGTCCCTGGCACACCTGAGTGTCCCATCCCCGTCCCTGCTATCCCTGACACACCTGAGTGTTCCATCCCAGACCCCTGAGTGTCCCATCCCTGTCCCTGCTGTCCCTGACACACCTGAGTGTCCCATCCCCATCCCCGCTATCCCTGGCACACCTGAGTGTCCCATCCCCGTCCCTGCTGTCCCTGACACACCTGAGTGTCCCATCCCCGACCCCTGAGTGTCCCAGTGCCACCCCCCCTGCCACAGGTGCTGCACATGACCTTTGGGATGGACACGGTGGTGGCCGAGGGACAGAACGTGTCAGTGAACGGGGTGGCAGTGCCACAGGGACGGCCCTACCTGCACAAAGGTGAGGTCCCCAAGGCCACCAGCCTGGGCTGGGCTGGGGATGGACCCCCAGTGACACCAGGAAACATCAGGACACGGTGATTGATCAACGTGCTGCCCTGTCCCCACCCTGTCCCCACCGTGTCCCCACCCCGCACAGGGCTCGGTGTCACCTGGCCAGGTGAGTGGGTGGCCGTGGCCAGCAGCCTGGGCCTGCGGGTGGCCTGGGACAGTGGCCTGGCGGTGACAGTGACAGCGGAGCCCGAACTGCGCGGAGCCACCTGGGGCCTCTGCGGCACCTACACCGACGACCCTGCAGGTGAGTCCCACAGCCCCAGTGCCCCCCCTCACCCCTCCTGGGGACACCCCAAGTGTCCCCAACCTCCCTGTCCCCCCCCAGACGACTTTGTCCTCCCCGATGGGGACATCGCCACCTTCGCCGCCGCCTTTGGCAACGCCTGGAAGGTGCCAGTGGCTGCCCCGGAGGTACCTCAGGGGTTGGGGTGACCCCCCTGTGCCCCTTTGGGGGTCCCCGGGGGTCTCCCCCGCGCTGAGGGACCCCCGGCTCAGCCCCCGTGCAGGGACGTGGCGGAGGGTGGCACCAGGTGTGACCCAGGGGAGGTGACAGCGGCGGTGGCCACATGTGGGCACCTGCTGGCCCAGCCCTTCCAGCAGTGCCACGGCGAGGTCAGCGACACTGGGGGGGCTTTGGGGGGTCCTGGGGGGTCCTGGGAGGGGTCCTGGGGGACCGGGGGGGTCCTGGAGGGTCCTGGGAGGGGTCCTGGGGGGTCCTGGAGGGTCCTGGGAGGGGTCCTGGGGGTCCTGGGGGATCCTGGGGGGTCCTGGGAGGGGTCCTGGGGGGGTCCTGGGGGGTCTTAGGAAGGCTCCCAGGGGGTCCTGAGGGTTCTGGAATGTCCTGGGGGGATCCATGTCATCCCAGGGCTGTCCTGGGAAGTTCCAGGGGATCCCAAAGTTGTTCTGGGATGTCCTGGGGGATCCCAGGGGCTTCTGGAGGGTTTGGGAAGGTTCCAGGGGATTCCGGAGAGTCCTGGGGACATTCCTGGGGGGTTCTGTGAGGTCCCAGGGGGTCCTGGGGTGTCCTGAGGCCCCCAGGGGATTCTGGAACGTCCTGGGGAGTCCTGGGGACATTCCTGGGGGGTTCTGTCAGGTCCCAGGGGGTCTGGGGGCGCCCTGAGGGTCCCAGGGGATTCTGGGGAGGTCCTGGAAGGTCTGGGAAATTCCAGGGGGTTCTTGGGCATCCGCAGGGAGGTCCTGGGGTCTTCTGGTGGTCCTGGGGTGTCCTGGGGTGTCCTGGGGTGTCCCGGGGTGTTCTGGGGTGTCCCGGGATGTCCTGGGGGGTCCTGGGGTGTCCTGGGGTGTCCTGGGGTGTCCTGGGGGCTCTTGGAGGACTCTCACTGCTGTTCCCCCCCTCCCCACCCCAGGTGGACCCCAGCGGGTTCTACGCAGCGTGTGTGGCCCTGCTGTGCGGGGACGGGGTCCTGGTGTCACCCCCCGGTCCCCTGTCACCCCCCGGTCCCCTGTCACCCCCCAGTCCCCTGTCACCCTTCAGTCCCCTGTCACCCCCCGGTCCCCTGTCACCCCCCAGTCCCCTGCCACCTCCTGGTCCCCTGTCACCCCTTGATCCCCTGTCACCCCCCAATCCCCTGTCACCTCCTGATCCCCTGTCACCCCTTGATCCCCTGTCACCCCCCAATCCCCTGTCACCCCTTGATCCCCTGTCACCCCCCAATCCCCTGTCACCCCCTGGTCCCCTGTCACCCCTCAATCCCCTGTCACCTTCCAGTCCTCTGTCACCCCCTGATCCCCTGTCACCCCCCGGTCCCCTGTCACCCCCCGGTCCCCTGTCACCCCCTGATCCCCTGTCACCCCCCGGTCCCCTGTCACCCCCCGGTCCCCTGTCACCCCCCAATCCCCTGCCACCCCCCGGTCCCCCTCCCCCCGCCGCCTGTGCCACCTTCTCCGCCTACTCCCGGGAGTGCTCCCTCCGCCAGCTCTCTGTCCCCTGGCGCCGTCCCGGTTTCTGCGGTAGGAATTGTCCCCTCCCTGTCCCTCCCCTGGGGTGTCACCGGTGCCACCACCGTGTCCCCTGTCCCCAGAGCGCCCCTGCCCGGCCGGACAGCGCTTCTCGGACTGCGTGTCCCTGTGTCCCGTCACCTGCGCCACCGCGGGGACAGCCGAGCCGGGGACGTGCCACCGGCAGTGCCACAGCGGCTGCGAGTGTCACCCGGGGCTGGCCCGGGACGGGGACAGCTGTGTCCCCCCCGCCGCCTGTCCCTGCCACCACCGGCGACAGCGCTACGGGCCCGGCCAGAGCATCCGCCAGCGCTGCAACCTCTGGTGGGTGGCACTGCGGTGACAGGGGTGACACTGTGGTGACACTGGTGGCACTGCGGTGACAGTGGTGGGTGGCACTGTGGTGACAGTGGTGACACTGCGGTGACACTGGTGGCACTGAGGTGACAGTGGTGACACTGTGGGGACAGTGGTGGGTGACACTGCGGTGACACTGGTGACACTGTGGTGACACTGGTGGCACTGCGGTGACAGTGGTGGGTGGCACTGCGGTGACACTGGTGGGTGGCACTGCGGTGACACTGGTGGCACTGCGGTGACACTGGTGACACTGTGGTGACACTGGTGGCACTGCGGTGACAGTGGTGGGTGGCACTGCGGTGACACTGGTGGCACTGTGGTGACACTGGTGGGTGGCACTGTGGTGACACTGGTGGCACTGCGGTGACAGAGGTGGGTGGCACTGTGGGGACAGTGGTGGCACCGTGGTGACGGTGGTGGGTGGCACTGCGGTGACACTGGTGGCACTGCGGTGACAGTGGTGGCACTGTGGTGACAGTGGTGGGTGACACTGCGGTGACAGTGGTGGCACTGCGGTGACAGTGGTGGCACTGTGGTGACACTGGTGGCACTGTGGGGACAGTGGTGGCACTGTGGTGACACTGGTGGGTGGCACTGTGGGGACAGTGGTGGGTGGCACTGGGGTGACACTGCGGTGACAGGGGTGGGTGACACTGCGGTGACAGAGGTGGCACTGCGGTGACAGGGGTGGGTGACACTGCGGTGACAGTGGTGGCACTGTGGTGACAGTGGTGGCACTGCGGTGACAGTGGTGGGTGGCACTGCGGTGACAGTGGTGGGTGACACTGTGGTGACAGTGGTGACACTGCGGGGACACTGGTGACACTGCGGTGACAGTGGTGGCACTGCGGTGACAGTGGTGGGTGGCACTGCGGTGACACTGGTGGGTGGCACTGTGGTGACAGTGGTGACACTGTGGTGACAGTGGTGGCACTGCGGTGACACTGGTGGGTGGCACTGCGGTGACAGAGGTGACACTGTGGTGACAGTGGTGGCACTGTGGTGACACTGGTGGCACTGTGGGGACAGTGGTGGGTGGCACTGGGGTGACAGTGGTGGGTGGCACTGCGGTGACAGCAGTGGCACCCACCGGGTCCCTTTGGGTCCCCTTTGGGGTGTCCCCCGCTGTCCTGGTGTCCCCTCAGCCCGGGCTCCCTGTGGCAGGTTCACTGTGATGTCCCAGATGTCCCCGGTGTCCCCCTCCCGTGACCGGTGTCCCCCCCCCATGACTGATGTCCCCGGTGTCCCCGATGTCCCTGGTGTGTCCCCCCCTGTGACCAGTGTCCCCAATGTCCCCGGTGTCCCCAGCACGTGCCAGGGCGGTCGCTGGCGCTGTGACCGGCAGCGCTGTCCGGCCGAGTGCTCCGTGCTGGGGGGACGTCACTTTGTCACCTTCGACCGCCGCCGCTTCTCCCTGCCCGGGCCCTGCGCCCACACCCTGCTGGAGGTCAGGGGACACAGGGGACACTCGGGGGTGGCTCTGGTGACAGGGGTGGCTCTGGTGGCTCTGGTGGTGGCATTGGTGGCTCTGGTGGTGACAGGGGTGGCTCTGGTGGCGGCAGGGGTGGCTCTGGTGGTGACAGTGGTGGCAGCAGGGGTGGCTCTGGTGGTGACAGGGGTGGTGACAGGGGTGGTGACAGGGATGGCTCTGGTGGCAGTAGGGGTGGCTCTGGTGGCGGCAGGGGTGGCTCTGGTGGTGACAGTGGTGGCAGCAGGGGTGGCTCTGGTGGTGACAGGGGTGGTGGCAGTGGTGGTGACAGGGGTGGCTCTGGTGGTGGCAGGGGTGGCTCTGGTGGCACAGTGGTGGTGGCAGTGGTGGTGGCACAGGGGTGGCTCTGGTGGCAGCAGGGGTGGCTCTGGTGGCTCTGGGGGTGGCAGGGCTCTGCCCAGGGCTGTCACCCTGTGTCACCTGTCCCCTCAGGACTTTGTGGCGGGGCGGCTGCTGGTGACGGCCGAGCACGAGCCCTGTGACAGCCACTGGGGCTGTCCCCGCAGCCTGACTGTCACCACCGGCCACACCACAGCGCGGCTGCAGGGCACAGGTGACACACCTGGGCAGGGCTGGGGTCACCCCCAAACCCTGGGGCCTGTCCCCAATGTCCTTGTGGCCATCCCTCATGTCCCCAGGGTGGTGTGTGACATCGCAGGCCCTGTCCCCAATGTCCCTGTGGCACTGGGACCATCCCAGTCCCTGTCCCCAATGTCCCTGTGCCCATCCCCCATGTCCCCAGGGTGGTGTGTGACATCCCAGTCCCTGTCCCCAATGTCTCTGTGTCCCTGTGCCCATCCCCATGTCCCCATGGTGGTGTGTGACATCCCGGTCCCTGTCCCCAATGTCCCTGTGGCACTGGGACCATCCCAGTCCCTGTCCCCAATGTCCCTGTGTCAATGGGAGCCATCCCTGTCCCTGTCCCCAATGTCTCTGTGCCCATGCCTCATGTCCCCACAGTGGTGTGTGACATCCCAGTCCCTGTCCCCATGTCCCTGTGCCCATCCCCATGTCCCCACAGTGGTGTGTGACATCCCAGGGCCTGTCCCCAATGTCCTGTGGCAGTGGGTGACATCCCAGTCCCTGTCCCCAATGTCCCTGTGCCCATCCCCCATGTCCCCAGGGTGGTGTGTGACATCGCAGTCCCTGTCCCCATGTCCCTGTGGCAGTGGGACCATTCCAAGGCCTGTCCCCAATGTCCCTGTGCCCATCCCCCATGTCCCCAGGGTGGTGTGTGACATCGCAGTCCCTGTCCCCAATGTCCCTGTGTCAATGGGAGCCATCCCAGTGCCTGTCCCCAGTGTCCCTGTGCTCATCTCTCATGTCCCCATGGTGGTGTGTGACACCCCAGTCCCTGTCCCCAATGTCCCCACGGCCCCACCCCTTGGTGCCACCCCTGTCGCCCTCAGGGGAGGTGACAGTGTCCGGGCGGGAGGTGACACTGCCCTTCTCCGGGGCCGGGCTGAGCATCCGCCGCGCGTCCTCGGCCTTCCTGCACCTGCAGCTGCCCGAGGCCCACCTGCTCTGGGGGCTGGGGACCCCCCACACCTTCATCACCCTGCAGCCCTCCATGGCCGGGACGGTGGGTGGGACCCCCAGGATGGGCGGGGAGACCCCCGGGAGGGGCAGGGAGACCCCTGGGATGGGCGGGGAGACCCCCAGGATGGGCGGGGAGACCCCCAGGATGGGCGGGGAGACCCCCGGGAGGGGCAGGGAGACCCCCGGGATGGGCGAGGAGACCCCCGGGATGGGCGGGGAGACCCCCGGGACGGGCGGGGAGACCCCCGGGATGGGCGGGATGGGGCTCAGGGGGGCTCGTCCGGGATGGGAACACGGCGGGATGGGGCTCAGGGCAGACTCCAGGGATGGGCAGGGAGACCCCTGGGATGGGCAGGGAGACCCCCGAGATGGGGCTCAGGGGAGACCCCCAGGATGGGCGGGGAGACCCCCGGGATGGGAGGGGAGACCCCCAGGATGGGACTCAGGGGAGACCCCCGGGATGGGGCTCAGGGGGCTCGTCCGGGATGGGAACACGGCGGGATGGGGCTGAGGGGGGCTCAGGGGGGACCCCAGGGGTGGGAACATGGCGGGATGGGGCTCAGGGGAGACCCCCGGGATGGGAAAAAAGCAGGATGGGGCTCAGGAGGCTCGTCCGGGACGGGAAGGTGGCAGGTTGGGGCTCAGGGGGCTCTATCCACCTGCCGGCAGGTGCGGGGTCTCTGCGGGACTTTTAACGGTGACCAGAGTGACGATTTCACCACCCCGGAGGGGGACGTGGAGCTGGGGGTCTCCGCCTTCGCCAACGCCTTCCGCGCGGCCGGAGCCTGCCCCCCGCTCGCTCCGGCCATTCCCGACCCCTGCGACGCCTTTCCCGGGAGCCGGGAGCGCGCCCGGGCCGCCTGTGCCGTGCTGATGGGGCCGGTATTCCAGGTGAGCGTCCCGGTATTCCAGGTGAGCGTCCCGGTATTCCAGGTGAGCGTCCTGGTATTCCAGGTGAGCGCCCTGGTATTCCAGGTGAGCGCCCCGGTATTCCAGGTGAGCGCCCCGCCCTCCCAGGTGAGTGAGCGGGGACAGGGGACACAGAGGTGACAGTGTCCCCTCCCCTGGCACAGCCGTGTCACCCCGCGGTGGATCCCGAGCCGTTCCTGGAGCTGTGCCGGTGGGACGTGTGCTCCTGCCGGGAAGGGGAAGGGGAAGGGGCAGGGGAAGGGGAGAGGTGCCTGTGCCCAGCCCTGGGCGCCTACGGACGGGAATGTGCCCGCGAAGGGACGGAACTGCACTGGAGGAACCGGAGCCTCTGCGGTGGGAAAATGGGATAGTGGGATAATGGGGGAGTGGGGTGGGATAGTGGGACGGGATAATGGGACGGGATGGGATCCATGAGATGCACAGGATCCATG
Source organism: Zosterops lateralis (assembly GCF_965231275.1). NCBI lineage: Eukaryota > Metazoa > Chordata > Aves > Passeriformes > Zosteropidae > Zosterops > Zosterops lateralis. The sequence goes on from NC_139762.1 coordinate 615,961, forward strand.
GGGTGGGATGGGATCCAAGGGATGGGATGGGATAACAGGATGGGATGATGGGATGGGATCCATGGGATGGGATAATGGGATGGGATAATGGGATAATGGGATAGTGCAATGGGATAATGGGATAATGGGATAGTGGGATAGTGGGATGGGATAATGGGATGGGATCCATGGCATGGGATAATGTGATAACGGGATGAGATGTGATAACGGGATGGGATGTGGTGGGATAATGAGATCCATGGGATGGGATAATGGGATAATGGGATGGGATAGTGGGATAGTGGGATGGGATAATGGGATAGTGTGATGGGATAATGGGATGGGATAATGGGATGGGATGGGATCCATGGGATGCACAGGATCCATGGGGTGGGATGGGATAATGGGATGGGATCCATGGGGTGGGATTGGATGGAATCCAAGGGATGGGATGTGATAACAGGATGGGATGTGATGGGATAATGGGATCCATGGGATGGGATAATGGGACAGTGGGATGGGGATGGGATAATGGGATAGTGGGATGGGATAATGGGACAGTGGGATGGAATAATGGGGTAGTGGGATGGGATAACAGGATGGGATGGGATAACGGGATGAGATGATGGGATGGAATCCATGGAATGGGATAACAGGATGGGGGTGGAATAATGGGATGGCATGGGATGGGATAATGTGATAGGGGATGGGATGATGGGACGGGATAATGGGGTGGGGATGGGACACCGCGGGATGGGGGTGGCACGAGGCACCATCTGCCCCCCAGTGACCCCCCGTGTCCCCCCAGACGAGCCGTGCCCCGGGGGGCAGCAGTACCAGGACTGTGGGGGTCCCTGTGGCCGATCCTGCTCGGAGCCCCCCGGGGGCAGTGCCTGTCCCCCCCCGGACACGCTGTGTGTCCCCGGCTGTCGCTGCCCCCCGGGGCTGCTGCTGGCCCAGGGGGGGCAGTGTGTGCCCCCCGCCGCCTGCCCGTGTCCCCGGGGGTCCCGCCTGTACCCCCCCGGGGCCCGGATCCGCCGCGGCTGCCAGGCCTGGTGCGTCCTGGGGGGTCTGGGGGTCCTGGGGGGTCTGGGGGTCCCAGGGGAGTTTGGGGGTCCTGGGGGGTTTGGGGGGGCTAGAGGGGTTTGGGGGTCCTGGGGGGTCTGGGGGGGCTGGAGAGGTCTGGGGGTCATGGGGGGGTTTGGGGGTCCCGGGGGTGTCTGGGGGTCCTGGGGGGTCTGGGGGGGCTGGAGGGGTTTGGGGGTCCCGAGGGAGTTTGAGGGTCCCGGGGAGGTTTGGGGGCCCCGGGGGGGTTTGGGGGTCCCAGGGTGGTTTGGGGGTCTCGGGGGAATTTGAGGGTCCCGGGGGGATTTGGGAGTCCCAGGGGGGTTTGGGGGTCCTGGGGGGCGGTCTGGGGAGGCTAGAGGGGTTTGGGGGTCCTGAGGGGATTTGGGGGTCCCGAGGGGGGTTTGGGGGTCCCGAGGGGCTTTTGTCCCCTGCCCCACTGTGGGGACAGCGATGGGTCTGACACCCCCGGGGGGCGGGGGGGACCCGATTTGGGGCCCTCGGTGGGATGGGGGTGCAGGGGATGGGTGGGATTTGGGTTCTGGAGGTGAGGATGGGGGCGCAGGGACCCCACCATGGGGGTCTCGGGGGGATTTGGGGTGGGTTTGGGGACACAGGACCCCACCGCGGGTGTCTCCCCGTGCAGTGTGTGCTCGGGGGGCTCGTGGCGCTGCGCCCCCGGCCCGTGCCCCCCGGCCCCCCGCTGCCCCCCGGGGCTCCTGCCCGCCCCCCCCGGGTCGTGCCTGCGGCGCTGCGACCCCTCCCACCCCTCGGGCTCCTGCGGCGACCCCTCGGACGGCTGCGTGTGTCCCCCCGGGCGCCTCTTCCTGGTGGGTGACCCCCCTAAAGGGGCTGTGGGCGCTGTGGGGGGTCTCCCCCGACCCCTCAGAGACCCCCCTGACCCCTCCGGGCCCAGGACGGGCGCTGCGTGTCCCCGGAGGAGTGTCCGTGTCACCACGGGGGGCGGCGCTACCCCCCCAACGCCACCATCGCCCGCGACTGCAACACCTGGTGCGACCCCCGGGAGCCCCTGGGCCCTGGCAGACCCTCAGAGACCCCCTGGCAGCCCTTCAGAGACGCCCCCCTCGACCCCTCAGAGACCCTCAGGGACCCCTCAGAGACCCCTGACAGACCCTCAGGGGGACCTCCCGACCCCTCAGAGACCCCCTGAACTCTGCCGGCCCCTCAGAGACCCCCCTGAACCCTGCCAGACCCTCAGGGGGACCCCCCGACCCCTCAGAGACACCCTCCCCCCTACCCCTGGCAGCCCCTCAGAGACCCCTCCCAGACCCTCAGAGACGCCCTGGAAGCCCCTCAGAGACCCCCCCGACCTCTGCCATCCCCTGCGGTGGCACTGTCCCTGTCCCTGTCCCCTGTCCCTGTCCCCACAGCCTGTGCAGGGCACAGCGGTGGCACTGTCCGTGTCCCTGTCCCCACAGCCTGTGCAGGGGACAGCGGTGACACCAGGCCTGTCCCTGTCCCTGTCCCCACAGCCTGTGCAGGGCACAGCGGTGGCACTGTCCGTGTCCCTGTCCCCACAGCCTGTGCAGGGGACAGCGGTGACACCAGGCCTGTCCCTGTCCCTGTCCCCACAGCCTGTGCAGGGCACAGCGGTGGCACTGTCCGTGTCCCTGTCCCCACAGCCTGTGCAGGGCACAGCGGTGACACCAGGCCTGTCCCTGTCCGTGTCCCTGTCCCCACAGCCTGTGCAGGGGACAGCGGTGACACCAGGCCTGTCCCTGTCCCCACAGCCTGTGCAGGGCACAGCGGTGGCACTGTCCCTGTCCCTGTCCCTGTCCCCACAGCCTGTGCAGGGCACAGCAGTGGCACTGTCCCTGTCCCTGTCCCCACAGCCTGTGCAGGGCACTGTCCCTGTCCCTGTCCCTGTCCCCACAGCCTGTGCAGGGCACTGTCACTGTCCCTGTCCCTGTCCCCACAGCCTGTGCAGGGCACAGCGGTGGCACTGTCCCTGTCCCTGTCCCTGTCCCCTGTCCCTGTTCCCACAGCCTGTGCAGGGCACAGCGGTGGCACTGTCCCTGTCCCCTGTCCCTGTCCCCACAGCCTGTGCAGGGCACAGCGGTGGCACTGCGGTCACCAGGAGTGCGCGGGGACGTGCGTGGCCACGGGGGACCCTCACTATGTCACCTTCGACGGCCGGGCCTTCACCTTCGGGGGGGACTGCGAGTACCTGCTGGCCCGGGAGGCCTCGGGGCTCTTCGCTGTCACCGCAGAGAGTGTCCCCTGCGCCGCCACCGGCCTCACCTGCACCAAGTCCGTGCTGGTGGCCATGGGCAACACCGTGGTGCACATGCTCAGGGGTGAGGGGACACTGGGGGGACACTGGGGACATGGGGGACATGGGGGACACCAGGGACAGGGGGGACATTGGGGACAATGGGGGACATGAGGGACAGGGGGGACATGGGGGACACCAGGGACATGGGAGACAGGGGGGACACTGGGGACAATGGGGACACTAGGGACATGGGGGACATTGGGAACAGAGGGGACACTGGGGACATGGGGGACAGCAGGGACATGGGCAACACCGTGGTGCACATGCTCAGGGGTGAGGGGACACAGAGGGGACACTGGGGACATTGGGGGCATGGGGGACACTGTGGTGCACATGCTGAGGGGTGAGGGGGGATATGGGGACATTGGGGACATTGGGGACATGGGGGACATGGGCAACACCGTGGTGCACATGCTCAGGCGTGAGGGGGGACATTGGGACATTGGGGACATTGGGGACACCGTGGTGCACATGCTCAGGGGTGAGGGGGACATTGGGGACATTGGGGACATGAGGGACATGGGGGACACCGTGGTGCACATGCTCAGGGGTGAGGGGACACTGAGGGGACACTGAGGGGACAATGGGGACACCAGGGACACTGTGGTGCACATGCTGAGGGGTGAGCGGGGCATTGGGGACATGGGGGACACCAGGGACATGGGGGACATTGGGGATGTGGGAGACATGGGGGACAGAGGGGACAGGGGGGACATGAGGGACAAAGGGGACAAGGAGGACACCGTGGTGCACATGCTGAGGGGTGAGAGGGGACAGTGAGGGGACAGGGGGGACACTGGGGACAGGGGGGATATTGGGGGACATTGGGGGACATGGGGGGACATGGGGGACATGGGGGACACATGGTGGGACACATGGAGGTGACACACAGAGGGGACACACAGAGGGGACACACAGAGGGGACACACGGGGAGGACATTGGGGGTGACACACAGGGGTGACACATAGAGGTGACACACAGGGGTGACACATGGAGGGGACACATGGAGGTGACACATGGAGGGGACACATGGAGGTGACACATGAAGGTGACACACGGAGGTGACACACAGGGGTGACACACGGAGGGGACACAGAGGTGACACAGGAGTGACCTCAGTGCCCCCCCAGGGCGGGAGGTGACAGTGAACGGGGTGGCCGTGAGACCCCCCAAGGTGTTCGGGGGGTCGGGGCTGACCCTGCAGCGCTCGGGGCTCTTCCTGCTGCTCCTCACCCGCCTGGGGCTGGCCGTGCTCTGGGACGGCGGTGAGACCCCCGGGGGGCTGGGGAGGGGTCTCTGGGGGGTCCCCGGGGCTGGCCGTGCTCTGGGACGGCGGTGAGACCCCCGGGGGGGCTGGGGAGGGGGCTGGGGGGCTCTGGGGGGTCCCCGGGGCTGGCCGTGCTCTGGGACGGCGGTGAGACCCCCGGGGGGCTGGGGGGCTCTGGGGGGGGTCTCTGGGGGATCTCTGGGGGTCTCTAGGGGGTCCCT